>NC_052397.1:2440000-2745000 GCF_009389715.1 Phoenix dactylifera | reverse complement strand
TCCAGGCCCAAATCCCGGCTCAGCTGCATCCTCTGCTTCTCATCCGGGTGCGGGTACATGTTAAACATCCTAAAACAACCCAAAAAACACGACCGTCTCTTCTCAGATTCCACCACCAAACCCCCTCCCCGCCCTAAAACCCCGAAAGAAAACCACACGGAGAGAGGAAGAGAGAGAGAGAGAGAGAGAGAAGAACAGAGCATACGCTTCCAGCGCTTGAATCTGTTTTGGCGTGTGCCGTTGGCATCGTCTCTTCCTTCGCTGCTGCTCGGCCGCCTCTGGCTCGTCCCCGGAATCCATTCCCTCGGCCTCGTCTGCCTCGAAAAATCGGTCCTTTTCCTAGAAGTGCACCCGACTGCGGTCCAAAAACACTCCAGAGGGCGTCCTCGAGGACCCATCCAGCCTTATATACATGGGCGAATCCGGTGTCAAGGCAGTGGCGCTGCCGCCCCGCGAGAGGCTCGTGGCAGTGACACCACTCGCGTTGGGGAGCTTTGTCGTTATCGACCCTATTCCTCCCTCCTTCCCCTGTCTCGCTGGGAGCTTATCTACGTCCGGGCTCTGGGCGAGGCCAAATTTGGCAACCGGCAATGCTGGCACCGGAAATATCGGCAGCAATCCGTGTGGATTCCCCCGGACCATCCCCCGTATTAATGCTCGAGGTCCGTATTAAAAGCTCCCACCTTTCCTCTCCTTTTGCTCTCTCTTGACTCTTGAGCCTTCAAAGCCTTCCTACTTTCCAGAAATAGAGAGAGAGGGAGGAACAAAGGACAAGATTCAAAGCCGGCGTTTTGAATTCTTAGACTCTTCTCCTATCTCTCTGGTGATCTTCGTTTCTCCATTTCTCTGGTGGGCTTCGGCTTCTTCGGCTTCGGTTTTGGTCTTCTTTTTTCAACCACGCTCTCTCTCTATCTCTCTCTCTGTGCTCTCTCTTCGCTGCCAGGGCAAGCTACAGCTTTGAGAATTTAAGAAAGACGGCAGAGACTCTCTCTCCCTACTTGTCACCTGGTTACCGGCCGTTATGACGCAACGATAACAATAAGTATTATAAAAATAGATTATATATATGTAAAGCTACTAAAAATAGATTAAATCTTTATTGATTGATGGAATGAGGGGATGAACTTTGTTGGAATTTTATCTTAATTATCTAATTAAATATAGTATTAACTTTGTTACGTAGTCATAATTTTATTATTGAAAGAGAATTGGTGCAGCCCTTCCATCATAAACTGATATATTGAATGCATGTAATCAATGACAAATATCAATAACTGATAACGTGATAGTTTTATAAAATTAGGTTAAATTTTTAGTGATAATCATGGTGTATTATTAAATGTTATTGACTAACTAGTTTATAAAAATATAGTTATCATTATGTAGTCGAGTTTATTTTGTCATGGCATTGATCGTACTGGGAGATGAAATATGAGTATTGTTATATCAAAGTTCTTGTATAAGCAATGCTACAAAGCCCAAACGTGGTACCCAAAAATGTTCTATGACGCATGGTGACCAATCTCCTCATGATATGCAGTAATGAAATTCTCTTTGGTACTAGGGTGGACCCTAAAGCATTCTTCATCTTATAATAATCACCATTATAAGAAGTGGCATTTATGCTTTGACTATTTACTATAAGAACTATTAATTGAAACACTTCAATTATTTTTTAAAAAATAGATGAGTCTGTATTTAAACAACGACCATATGACTTATTGATTTCGACCCTTGTATGGCTCCTTTCAAAGATATACTTTGCAATATGCTAAGTTATTCCATGACTATGGTCAATTGGTCTTCATTCTTAATTGAATTGCATGAAATGCCTGATGAGTGCTGATACCATAAATAGTGATATACAAGTCCTCAAGAGATATATTGCTTAAAATAAAATATCGGTATTCAAATCTTGTTTTAATTCCTTGATGTAATATTTGCTACTCCTTACTTTTAACTTTTCCCTCTATCCTTTGTATATATTTCTCTTTTAATATTTCATTGGTATAGAGAGCTTGCTCTCACCTCCCACTTCTTTCAAAAAAAAAGAAACATTGATATTCAATGCTAGAATAATAATGATAATTACAAACATATATCAAAAGATATATATAAACTAAGATTAAATCAAAAGACATTATTAGTTATTATGTCCAATGGTGAGCATCGATCATGCATCATGTAGAGATTTGCGTTCAAATTCATATGGTGGTAGATTTAAAATATAAGAGGCATCTCACTCCTATACCTAAGCCAGTGCTACAACAACTTATGCTCTTATTAGGTCGCCTTCGATTTTAAATGCGTCTCTGATGATTAACTGTTGATCAGCAAAGCTTCTTTTTTCAACTGAGAAGACCATCACCAAACTGAAAGTGATGTCTTTATATATGTCTGTTTTCTTATATTCTATTGTCCTTAATGAACAACTCGAAAGCTGGATGTAATGTTTTGCTTATCTTCGTCTATAAATAGTTCCTGATTTACAATAATATATAATTTTATTCTCATTTTTGTACTTCCTAATTTGACGTAGCAACACGAGTGAACTAGAAAATGGTTGGAAATAGTTTTAAAAGGTGCTAACGGTATTACGTCCGTACGAGGGTCGAACAAGCACGCCCTTAAGGCCGTTTGGACCAGAGTTTGCCGTTTGGGGATGGTTTATTTGTATTCCCATTATGCCCTCGCTATTTTTTTATTTTCCGATGATGACCGTAGTTTGATGCATCAAACGGCTAATAGTCCCCACGTGGGCCCGAAAAGATGCGCACGAGGTGGACGTACACGCGTCATCGCGAAATCCGCGGATGGGATCCAAAAGGTTGGAAGCGGAATGGAGGGCGAGGGATCTGGACGATGCGGAAGGCGCATGACGCATTTGGAGGAAAAAAAAGGGGAAATTACTAACAGATGAAAAGAATAATATTAAAGTTCAGAGGGAAAATACCCATTATGTTAAGATTGCCGTTTTATAATTTTATAATACATAGTTCACTATTAACCTAAAGTAACAGTGTCTTTAAGTTTATGTTCTTATAATAGTTGTCGAATGGTATTTAGGTTTCGCTACCATGCGTGCAGGCTGTGAACAAAAATAAATTTTAAGATTTCTCTCTGTTACGAGCTTTCGATGGCCGCTGGTTATAGCACATGAGGAATGCAAGTATGCGTGGTAAATATCATGATTGGCATATATTGCTGTTAGGAACCGATATGTTCAAGGCGTCGAGCAAGTGAAGTATTGGTATGGGAGAACTCGACTTCGGCTGTTTAGATCATGCTGGATTTAGAGATAATGCGGGTGGCAGCTTTCGAGATGCTAGTTCACGACTGCACTCCGATCTAAAACAGTACAAACGAGGAAGTCTTCTTACCAGAGTATGTCCAGCAAAAAATTCTCTAATACGTAAGTCAGAATGATACTCAAAGATCAAGAATAAATTTTATGTAATTTCTCAAAAAATCCAAGCACTTACCTGTAAGATTCTCCAGAGAGTTGATTGTATAGATAAAGGTGAGAGCCTATTGCTATGTAATTCAGACGTGTGAATCGGCCAGAATTGGTAGGCCTTCGCACATTTCGAATATGGGGCGTGGCATTTTGCACAAGGACCACACTTCGTCTTTTAGGTCGATGTGATTTCGTAGATCGTCTGGAATCTCGACTATCATGTTGCTAGCGATAAAAGAGTTTTGAAATTTGAATCCATCGGTGCGTTTTCGGACGTGCTAAGTAGCTGGCCCTAACTGGTAGTACACTGGTTTTGTGACGAGCTTTGGTTGAACGGCCTCGTATGAGCTATGGTCGATTGCGATGCACGTCAACCCCCTTCCTTCGTCCTCTCCCAATGGTTTAGTTCCATCTCCCTTGCACCATGCTGGATTGGACAAGGTCCTAAGCCGCTTTCTTCCATAACCTGGAACACCATGAAGAGATGGGAAACATTGGCGACGAAGGAGGTTCAGGAAGCGATCGAGGTCAGTAGTGGGGTGTTTGAGGTATCCATGCATGATACCTAACTGGAATTAGAGGATCTCAGTTGCCTTCTTCCATGAACTCGACCTTTGTAAAGATCAACACATTCTGAATCGACGATGGGAAGGAGATGATGGCAGCGAAGGAGGCTTGAAAGGCAGTCAAGGCCAACAACGGGATATTCTGGGTTCTAGGCGAGAAGGTGATGGAATTCGGAATTGTATTGGAGATGGGAGGGATGGCATCGAGGAGACGGGGTTCACGAGATGATGAAGAGTTTTTAGGATTTTATAAACAAAAAAGAAAAATGGCAACCACCAGCCCACCAGTTGCCTATTATTTTACTCTAATATGATGCATTTGAAGTGTTATATAGAAGACGAAGGAATTAATGGGATCGATGAGGGTTCTCGGGATAACGAAGAATTAGTATTTTAATTGAATACTAACCTGCAAATCACCGGCCATGATTTATTCAATTATTCTTGAATTATATACAAATTCTATGATTTATTGACAAATTGTCCTTTATTGAGTTCATTTTTAAAATTTATTATTTTTAACTTTTATTATCTATTTCTTGAGTTTTTGATTTTTTTTTAAAAAAATTGAATCACTGCATCTAGCTGAATTGATGGTGAAATCTGGACCTGTGATATTCTGTGCTTCCCAGCCAAAATCCTCTCATTTTTTTTGTCACTTTCCTTAGAATTAATTCCTCTTCTGAGAAAGGACACCGTAAGAATGTAAGTGCTCCGGTGGACCGGGCACCAGGTATATATGAGGCCAAGGGGAGCACCAATTACAATAATAACGATGCATATACTTTGTGTTTTCACCAAATAAGAAGCCCTTTACAGTGAGGTATTGCCCATTAGATCGGGTATCATTCAAATCTGATATTTCTGTAGACCAGCCAACAAGCAGCCATGTCCTAAGCAAAAACAACAAAGGAATGTGATGTTTCTTGAAAGACATCAGAGCAGGGTCAGTATCGTAAGCTTATAGGAGGGATGGCCAGCAAGGAAAAGTGCAAACAGATTTCTTTTGTGCAATTTCACCACTTTCTGTGGCCTGTCTCAATTTCCCTATGCTGAATTATTGGATAAGCCATTACACCACCCCATAATAGCTCTCACGCATTGCTTCTAGAATCTGAGTTGAGGTCGGTCACCATCCGAGTTGTGCTGAGGTCAGTCGACGCTAAGAAATGACGAGGTCGGCCGAAACCAACAAAGGAGACAGGAGATCAACCTACAAATTAAGAAGTCTACTTGTCGGAAGGTTTCTGGCGAGAGACTCTCTAATGCTTAAGTTAGTAGAGATCTAGAGATACAATGAGCATAGAGGAATGCTCTCAAAAAATGGGAGCTTCAAAATACTTACTTGAAGATCCCTCAATCATTCTTATATATAGGATGAGAGCAGTGTTCGTTATCTAATTTATTGGGAAGTGTCATAACCACATTATAATGGCTAATCGTGCATTAACAGTACAATAATGGCTTTTCACAATTGACGTGCGGCTCCTACATGTGCCTCAACTGCAACCAGCCCCTTCAATGTCCGAGACTTGGTCTTCTAAGATCAGCAAAATAGAGCTCTTCATGTTAAAGAAAGGCTAGTATAGCAGAAAGTGTTGGCATGAAAATCTTTGTAAAATTGCTTAGAACTTTTAAGCAATGAATGCTCCTACTTCTTATCTGGATGAAGATTTTTTCCTCCACTGCTTCGTCTTACAAGCATCAACATTTTCTATTCTAATTATCAGACACTTAGTTTGGAGCCATTTAGCTTCTTTTTCTCACGTCTATTCATCTCCTCTCTTAACAATGTAACGCATCTTTACCCCTCATGTATGTTGTAAATATGATTAATCTTTAATAAAGTCGGATGGCTCCTTTTGCCTCCCTTTACATTAAAAAACAATTAATGTATGGCGAGACCATAATTATAACTCATCCGATAACCTTTTACATTACTTTTGGACAAAATCAATTAAAAAATTGCATCAGTCAATACCAAGTTCATTCATTCTGGTTAAGGTCGAGAACAATGAGGTCGAAATAAGTCGAGGTCAAGATGACCAACATGTTTCCGATCAGTTGTCACTGAAAAAAGAAATGGATATCCCAATTTCCCCACACGACAAACTAGAGAAGGTCCCCAGAATTTCAACTAAGCTAGAGAGAGAGAGAGAGAGAGAGAGAGAGAGAGAGAGAGAGGGGAGGGGGGTTCCAGTCCTTGAACCATGAGCGTGGGCTTTAGCACATCCTCCAACAACATAACCACCCTAGTCGTTAGAACATTTACTGAAATGCCAAGAAACTTGAGCACGAAGAGTTCGTCGGCTACATCTGGTATTTTTATTTAATACGACCAATTTTGGTTTTCTCATCAATGATGCAAAAGTAACTTTCCAATATTGGTAGTTGTACTTAGGCTGGCATGAGATCACCAAAAGTTATGCTGAATCTGTTGAAAGTTTAGAAGAGTTAGGGAACATACATGTCAACATATTCAGATCACCTAATTAAGAATGGCTATCAGATGAAAATAATTTTAATATAATCATCAAGTAAATGGATGCCCTGTAGTACTATTAAAAATTCTTAGAAAACAAGACTAGAAAAAGAATTAAATTGATTTAAATGAAGGTTGATGAAATGCAGTTGAGTATTTAGAATATTTGTTTAGCTATTAATAAGAAAAAATGTCGAGTAAATAAAGTTGTGTGGGGCGGAACTATAGCAACTATAGCTCTTGTTGTTGAACATCACAAATTGTTCTCAAATTATTGCATTTGGATGTACTATCTTAGTCCTTGATAATGTTGTAATATGTTGAACTAATTGTTTGAATGTAAAGCAACATATAATTTTAGCCTTACAAATAAAATAGTACACCAAAGAAGTAACAATCATGACTCTTGGAATTGTGCGTGAATAGTTGAATTACATATAATCAAATATCTATTTTACTACATGGACTCTGGAGAGAAAATTTTTTCTACACTATATTTCTATACTGGTGTATATCAAGTGCCTTGCTATATTGCTTTCGAATAATATATTGAAAAGATACGAAAATATATCGGAGGAGATTGAATAAATCATTGATAGCAATATTTTGTTAACTTAGATGGATATTTCACCAAAGAAGGAAGCTATGACTACCGAGACCGTTGCTTTCTCTCATTCATTCTCTCATGTAATCCAATTGACCAGTCATCCCTTTAGCTGTTGGACTCCATTCTTTGTCCGTAGGGGAGAGAAAGAAAAAAAAATTTCAATAAAGAAATGCTATGATTCTTAGTGTTATTTATGTATATTTATAATGCAAATTTCTCATCATCTTTTTGCGTTTCTCACTAGTTTCAAACATCGTTTCCAATAATCGTTTCTCAAAGTGGTAATTATGATTTCTATCTCCTTCTAAAGCTACCTATTTATTATAGCATTATATGAAGATAAGATATGGTGTCAGTTTCGAACTTTCTAGGTTTAGCTGGTTTTCAAAACCGGCATCGACGTCTACAGTTTTCATATCGTGCGAATCTCGAAGATATCCTTTACAGTTTCACCTCTACTTTTATCCCGGGTGACGATATGCTCGAAGATATTTGATTTCGTAACGTTCGCGTATTCAGAAAAATCCATTCAAACAGTTCAATTGCTATGAGCCAACGTTGGTGCACCCAATATATCCTCCGAGACGTGGCAAGAATGTGCGTCAGCACCATAAATAAGTTTATCTCGACATCATCCCTGAGAAAGTTAATCTTGCAGATTTCCAAATCAGCCCTTCGGTGCATCGATATCATCGCCTTCTTAGGATACATGGAAAAACCCTTAATCTTGGCTAAAAAATGACTCAATCAAACCCTAATTAACCCACCCACAAATCCCAGTGGCACTACTGCAAATAACCTGAAAATACATGACCACAATTGTCACCAAATTCAGTATAAGTAGCCCCCCCTTCCCTACGTGATAAGAGCATGAACAACCCGGGGGGGTGGGGGGGAAGAGGAAGAGAGAGCGTGTAAGAGAGGGGAAGAGAGATTCCCATTGTGAGAGATGGAACCAGCAAGAACGAGGGAGACCTACAGAGAGTGCATGAGGAACCATGCCGCTCGGCTGGGGACCTACGCTTGCGACGGGTGCTGCGAGTACAGCCCCGACACCCTGCGCCCTAACGCGCTGTTCTGCACTGCTTGCGGGTGTCACCGTAACTTCCACCGCAAGGTGACGCTGAACAGCGCGGCCGCCGCCGGCGGCGGCATCAACGTCCGGCCGGTGGGGATGGCTGCGGATGTCCTTCGGGCAAGGCGACGCCAGAGGAGCAAGTTTACGGCCGAGCAAAAGGCTCGGATGGGGGCCTTCGCAGCCCGGATCGGCTGGAAGGTCCGGAAGCAAGAGGTCGGCGGCGAAGACGAGGTGTCGAGGTTCTGCAAGGACATTGGGATCACCCGCCAGGTCTTTAAGATCTGGATTCACAACCACAAGTGTAGTGCTGCTGCGACCACCTCCACGAGCATTAACGCAGCTGCTGCACCTGCGCCTGATGGCAACGGAGAGGGAGATATTGTAGCGTGCGTGGTGAGAGAACGGGAGGAGGAGGTCAAGGGGAGTGCCTCCATGGAGGAGGAAAAGTAAGGAGGGAGGGTCTTGTCCCTTTAGTTGTCTTTGTTGCATGCGTCCATATATAGTCTCTGTCGTTGCTGTCACCTTTTACCGTTCGTTCTACTTTCTTTCCTTTTATATAGCATGTTACTGTAGTCGTCTTCTTCCCCTCTCTTAGAGAGAGAGGAGGGGAGAAGAGGGAGTCGTCTATCTGCATGCATTGCATCTGGTCCGTTCATCTTGTAATATAAATAACATGTGAAAGACTAGTTTTATGTTTAATGTTGTGGCCTTGTGGATGCTCTTGTTGCAAAGGCTTCTAATAGCTTATCGCATGCTCCCTTTCCTTTTAACTTCTGCTGTGATTGAGAGCTCTGTCATTCCATTTGATGTGGGCTCTGCTGGATTCTAAGAGCTAAGCAATTAAGATGAAGTCTTTGCCACAATTTGGATTTCGATGGAAAACAGATGAAAAATGTGGATCCATGCGGTGAATTTGGGTCCTCTATGCGCTTAGGCTTGATCAACCGGCCGATGGAAACGGATCAAAAATGACGCATTTCTCCATGGGGCCAAAAAGCCGCAGAACCAAGGCGACAGCATTATGCTTTCTTTTTTTTCTTTTCTTTCTTTTTTTTCTTCTTCTTCTGTTCTTTTGTTTTTCTTTGCTAAGATGAGTGAACCATATCTGAGGAGTACAGATGTATCCAATAAAACCAAAAAAAAAATAACACTTTTTCACTTTGCTCAATTGGTGCCATGCGCGTTATGTTCGATTGTTGCCACGTGCATTAGGGTCGCTATTGATGTGTGAGATGTGTTGCGCGTTATTCTGGACGTAGATGGGAGTTGCAAGCCAGCTTTCGTTGAGATACGTGTCATGCATCGATGGCACATCTAATTTACGTGGCACGGTTCGGCCAAAGGTGGCAGTAACAAAGCTAGATGTAATTAATTAACCTCACCATTTTGTGTTAGAAGGCGTCAATTTTCGTTGCGCAGGGCTCTCTATCATGTCCAACCACAGCTTAACTGGTCCCACCTTGTTCTCATGCGTGCTGACGAACGTATTTGGCTTAGTCACTTTATTTGTTAACCGAATGCTGAATTATTTATTCCTAGAAAGTAACCAATTATGAATCCAGTCATGTAATGAAGAAGAATATTTTTTGTTTGTTTGTTTTTCTCCTAAGTTGGCCTATAAACTAGGAGCGGCCTAATCTATTTGAAGCCTAAAGCTATTTTGTCTTTAATGTCTTCTCTGTATTGGGCGCGGCCTAAGGCGAACTCACACGAAAACCTTTTTTTTCTTTCCATTTTGTCTTTGAGATCTTGTTTGGGCTAGGACCTTAGGCGACCGCCTCAATCGCCTAAGGATTGGGCCGACCCTACTTTAAAACTCTTCTCATTTCTTAATTTTCTTTCTTGATTGTTGTTTTTTTCTTTGGCATTGATTACTTCATTTGCCAACTTTAAAATGGCCTTGAATTGAAGACGAACCAATAATAATGTTGGTAAGTGTGTTGAGCAAATGAGTTAAATTTTGTGACTGTAGATGGCTTTGGTTAATTGATCAATTGAGCAGAGCAAGCTTTGTGATCAAATAATTAGTTTTGTATTGAATCAAACCTTACGTCGACAAATATACCACAAAATAATGTGGCCTCGGTACGAAGATGAAGTCAAGCCAAGTAAAGTTGAAAATGCGCTATTTTCAACTTTATTTGGTATGACCTATGTACTAGATGAATCACATGATCAGTCAAGTTAGATAAATAGTTGGAAAAGTGTAGGTCGCTCAAAATTTTTAATCTATTTGGTAATATTTTTATATACATTAGTAATTATTAATTAATTAAAGGTGTATTACAAATAATTATTAATATAGGGAGTTGCATAATATCTTTTACCTACTCTTGTGAAAAATAATCTTTAATACTTATAGGTTATTAGAAAACAATACATTTAATAAAAATTGATTATATATTATATTTTTACTTGAAATTTTTTGATAAATTAAATATATTATTTTCTACTTGATTTAATCCAATTCATTTAATGAACAAGTTACACGAGTCAAGTTAGTTTAACAATAAGATAAGTACAGGTTAGATAGAAATCGACTATCACGACTACAAGCAACACACAATAACTAGGTAATATGGTTTAAGACGTAACTATTAAACTTGCATGCAGACCAATTTAACCAAAAATTTGAATCATTGATCCAACTTAATTTGTATTAAAATTATATTAAATTAAAACTATTTAAGTACAATATATAATATTATATATTAAAAGTTTTCTATAGTACACACTATTACTTTTCAATTACAGCATGAATAAAAAGAATCATGCATTATCTATTTTTAAAGAACTTTAGAATAAAAAATATATGATTATAGAAATATATTGAAATTATTGATATTTTAAAATATTATAGATAAAAAATATTTTCAAAACATAATAAATATTAAAATAAAGTTATTCATTTTTTATTTTTTTAATCAAAAAGAAAAAGTATTTTTATAAAGATAATTAATTACTCAAATATGAAATACTATAATATATTTAAAATCAATATATTTTATAATGTGAATAGGTTTTATATAAGTATAATAAACTATAACTTTATATAATTAGAAGTGTCATGATGGCTAAGTAATAGGTCACAATTTAAGAGATACAATTCTAATCCGCCTGGTTCATGGCTTGGTTGCTTGCGACTGCATTCAACATGGACAAACAAATATTCTGCCGTGTATAGGCGTTATGGCCATATATCACAGACACCATGATTCGTAGAATACTCTGAATTTCCTGAGATTAGTGGAACTCATTATGGACACACCAATGATTTGAGGGCATTACGTATGAAACTGCAATCTGAGCACCCTTTGTAACTTTGGAGGCTTGAGCCCCAAAAGATTGATGCAAAGAATTTAGATGCAAAGTATTTAGAAGCAAACTTTGGCACCAAATGCAACTTGAACACTAACCTCAGTTACCAGTAACTTGTATTATGCCTTGATCCGACAATCTTGATGCCTTTGTCAGATGGTAATATGTATTGGCTCACAAATGAACCAATCATTTGTGTTGTGCTTAGACTAATCATTGGAAAAACTTAGTAGCAAAGATTATATGGATGAGGAATCTGTCAGAGATTTTAAACCATGTGTAAACTTGTTTTGGAATCCAATGAGCTGAGGGGGCCCAAAAATGAGAACTTAGCGATATAAAACAAATGATCACAAAATTCAAATAACTATACTCCCTTCCTTTATCCTCTCGTATCTATTCTTCCAATCAAATACCAAAAGACTTCTATACTGTGAAATAAAAGTTGAATCACTTTTTCTTATTCCCTCCAAATCCATTCTGCAAACGATTTGCAATCTTAAAAAAAGCGTCTACACTCGCTAGTAAGCATTATCCCATCCGCGTCGGCTCTGGATATTTCTATTACCAGAGAAAAAGGAGATATCTGTACTACGACATAATTAAACACACACAAAGGTCTCCGGTTTTTGGAACGGGACAAAGATGCCGTCATGTGCACGTACATTCCTTGCATGAAAATTCCAACATGACAATAACAAGCCTCCAAAATCATCATAGAATCTCTCATTAAAGTTGTAGATACACATATGCACACAAATATATTACACACACACATCCATATATATGCTACCAAAACAAGAATTAAACATCCTGTGAATGCGACCAAATTATCCAAGACAAACAACAGCATGATATTAGCTTTTCTAGCATTATATCTCACTAAAATTTGATTACTCCGACAACCAGTACAAATTTTTTGTCAAGCTATAATAATTTGGCAGTGTTTTCATTATTTGGACCATTCTACCAAACATTGCCAATATCCCTCCAAATCTCTTTCCTAGACCTAAAAAAGCACTGTAAAACCTGTCTGATGAATAGGAAATACAAATGATTATAAAACTAAATAACTAAAAATCCGTAACAAATGACACAATAATTGTGTAAAATTTTACTGAAATACATTCACCAAATTGGGAGCGCAACGCCAAATGCTGGTTATAATCAAAGCCTGTGCCGCTATGAGTGGTCCTCATTAACTTTGAAAAAGGTGTATGACAGGATTAGGTTGTTTACACCAACCATCTTTGGATCTGTCTCAAATTCGGGATCGATATAAAAAAATACCTGCAGACGGCCAATGGATTTGTTAACCAGATGACTAGAGCAAGAAATCATGCATCAGCCCCAGGATCAGAAAGAAATGAGAAAAGCAGGTGCTTCTTACCGGCATGTCAATCTGCTCGCCTGGAAGAAGTCGCTGCTCCTCAAAGCAGAAACACTGTATTTTATTGAAGTAAACAGCAGCCTGCAGAACATCAATTTCATCAAAAACATTGTATATTTGTCCAATACAACTCTTGAGTAAGGTCAATTGACTCATGTTAACATATGTCGAGAGTAAAATTTGCAAAGGTGCAATAACTCTGGAACCCGGACATGCCTTCATGAACAGAGAAAGACAGATAACAATTACACAAACAATTAAAAGGAGACTCTAGTCCATTTAATCTCCTTGACAAATAGTAAAGCAACTTGGCCAGCTAGTTGGAAGAAATTCTGCAAAACTGAGTCGTTGAGCTTCTTAGTGGAAATAAAGGTTGCATCTATTTCAAGGAGAGGCAAATCTAGTGGCGGACAAGCTTACCAATTGGGTTAGAATCCAGACGAGAACAAAGAATTGGGAACCATGTTATCCTAGCATGTGCATGTGTGCAGAGAGAGAGAAAGAGAGAGAGAGTCACTTGACAGCACCCTATTAAGTTTATTAAGAAAAAATTGCATGTCGATGGTACTGGAATTGGTCCACTGGAAGTCAGGAGAGTTGCAAAAGAAGCAGGTTATGCCTGTAAATTACTGCCTTAACAAAGTTTACAAAAGAAGTTAGCAGTAGCAAATGCACTGAACGTATAATACGATTTATCAGCACTTCCACACAGCTCTAGCAATGATTACTGACTTGTGCTCATTTTTACGGCTTAGAAAAATTTCGTAATTTAAATAAATTAAAAAATCAAAAAGAAGTTAACATCACATTTAAGTTGTAGATAATTATAGATCTAGAGCTCCATACCTTCATCGGTGTCACATTATATGTAGAAACACCAGTTATTGGAGTTGAGCTGCGATTTTCTGCAGTGTAAAATGCAAGTGCACTTTCACCTGGTTTAACCCTTACCTACAAATACCAAGAATATGACAATGAGAATACAAGTACAACGAGACATATTTTTTTGATTCAAAATCCCTAGTAAAAGCAACCTCTCTTTGTGTAGGAGTGAATTTCCATGGCATCCCATCAGCAACATCTGCATTGAATTGAACAACAATCTCCCTGCAAATATGAAAGTAGGATTTCAATCAAAATATCTATGCAATTTGTCCCTTAATAATCCAGGCTTACAATGGAGAAAAATATGGATTTCTCCATAGCGCTCAGCAACACAAAGATATCTTCTAAAGTAAAAATATGTCACTCCTTGGGAGTAAAGCACCTGTTTCTCCATTGATAAAAAGTCCATGGGCAGGACTTTCGGATAGATATTCAATCCTGCGATTGAACTGTGACTGATGTTTCTACCTATTGAATTGTGATCGGTGTTTCTAACTATTTCTTAGTAATTGGGAAATAACAGAATCTAGCAGTGTAAAGTCAAAACTCAAGTTGATGCATGATGAAATTGCATGTAAAAATACTGCATAAATGACTTCTCTAGCAAAAAAGTAGATGGACAGCTACTCACAGAGAGAGAGAGAGAGAGAGAGAGAGAGAGGGAGGGAGGGAGGGAGGGAGTGCGTTAAATAAGCAAATGATTGCTAAACTATCCATAAAGTTATTAAACAAGAAAAAAAGTCCTTGCAGTCAATATATTTTGAGCAAATATTGCTGTTATGAACTACCGTATTTACCTTTGGAATTGTATAACCACTTCTAATGTGTCCCTTAAAATATCTTATGTTGAACATGCCCTGGTGTTTCCTTAATTATTATGTTTGATCATTGAAAAACAATCATAATAATAATGATACCCTCCACCCCCTACCCCTCTTTCTACAAAAATATGACATACTTCTTTTGGAGTCCCCTGATTTTTCTTTTCTTCTGAGTCTAAACTAAGCTTTATCGTACGCTTCATGCAATAGAGACAAATGGCTCTTGAAAAAGTTTATCTTTTTATTTGTATTTCTGGATACATCTCTGGATGAATTTTTTAATATATATATATATATATATAAATATTGCTTGTAGTTAGTCCAGGTGAGAAGTGTAAAGTCATGTGTATCTAGGGAAGTGAATTGCTTGTTGATCAGGAATCTTGAGTCAAACTGTGTTGAAATATCCTAACATCATCCTATATAGACTAAGAGCCCCGCCTAGAATTAAGAAACATTACATTATTTATGTTTTTCTAGATTTGGTTTTTTGGATTCTCTAGATAGGGGACTACGTAGAGTCATGAACTTCATAATAATTTTAAAACAAATAGATTTAACAAATAGATTTTGTGTTTCATGATGGATCCCCAAACCAAAATTTGCTTTGCATCTATGAGGCATCCTTAGGTGAAACTATGAGCATGTCAATCTGTTGCTCCATGAGCTATATACCTTAATTGACACTTGCATGCTTAGATCCTTTGCACCACTTGTTAAATGAACAAAGGAGAAGGTGAAGAGAGATCTTAGCTCTAATACATTTGATGCAGCCCAATTATGTATAATTATGAAGAGAGAAGGTCATAAGTCGAACAATACAAGAGATGATGGTAAGGACATTCACATATATAAAATTAAAATAAAATTTTTAAATGTTCCCATAAAAACACTGCAACATCTTCTAAGCAGGCATCAAAACCTATAATAGTAACCTAATGACACCTAAAACATTGATGACTTTGTAACTACAACATGGTATAACTTACCATTTTTTTTTGGTAACAATATAACTAACCAATTCAACCAAACAGATTTGGCTCACTATCAAAATAAGCTCAATTTGCTTCCCCATCATAATCTTAACCTTTTGGCTCTAGATTTCTGGCTAGAGCAACATTGGGCAAAAAAAGAGTAGGCTATATCTTTAAGGCCAGTCTGCAAGTATGAAGACCTATGTTACTACTTACCGCACAATATAAGTTCATCCGGCTGTCGGCAAGCGAACAAGGTTTTCTAAGACTTGAAATGTTAGGCAGAGCAAAAAGAAGAAAGGTTTAACCTAGGGAAACACATTCATTAATAAATCACACTCATAAGTGAAAGTACCAAACCAAAATACAACACCTAAATGCTCATACATCATTTCATTGTCACAATTGTAAAATCATATTGCGTGTCAAAGAAATGATTTTAAAGAGTATGAAATAAATAACGGTTATCAGATTGAAACACCGTCATGGGGAAAAATAATAATTTAAATAACAATGAGAAACTCAAACCAAATGAAAAGCCATTATTACCTTGAAGCGGTGGTCCCTTCGCGAGCGTGCCGGGCGATTTTCTCCTCCACACTCTGCAGAGACTCATTCCTTGTCACAAGCCATGAACCCATTCATTATTGCCAACCAAATTCCAAAACTAATAGCATGATATTTCTCAAAAAATAAAAATAAAAGCAATTTTGAACCCAAAATTGACAATCTCAATCTCAATAATCTGCCCCAATCGAAACCAATTCGAAGAGAAACGCGCAACAGATGAAAATAAATTACCTCTCGGCGCTGAACGGTGCCGCCGTAACCAGTGGCCTGGCAGAAACGGCGGTAGAGCGGGACGGCAGCGTAGGAGGCGCCCACCATGGCGGCGACCACGGCGAGGAGGTACATGAGTATGTTCCGCGAGCTCCGCTCCCGGGCGGCTCTGGCGGCTGCGCCGCCGCCGCCGGAGACGCACCGGAACTGGCCGCCGACGTGGAAGAAGAAGCCGGGAGGGATTGGAGGGGACCGGAATCGATCCGTGGGGGGAGGGAACGGAGGCGTGCGGGGAAGGAAGCGTGAGCCGGAGCGGCGTTGAAGCCCAGAGCCGAGAACGAAGGATCGGGAGGCGAAAGAACGCCGGACAAGGGAGAAAGGAGGAGATCTCGGGAATGGGGGCATTTCGGGGTTCGGAAGAAATTAGAAGACTCTTTCTAGGGTTTCGATTTGCCTGAGGTTATCGCTGTTCTTCCTCTTGTGGAAGCCCTGTCAACGCAAGAGGGTGCCCATTTCCATGGGTACTGGATGGAACTCCGGGTACATACTTTCAAATCCGGCCCAAAATCTACCAAAAAGAGATCTGGCCCAAAAAGCTTAATTGGGATGCCCATTTCTTGATCCACTACTTGGCCTGCAGGAATCAAAAAGAATGAAAATCTCAATTTGGAATGGAAGAGGAATGGAAGGCCGGTTCGATGAAAGAATGCATGAAAAGGAAATACCAATTCAATTCTAATATTTAATATCACTAATTATACATTAGAATGATATCAATTTGATATCATTTCTATTATCCTTTTTTTTATCTTTTTACTTTATTTTATTTTTAATCTCAATTTTTTATTTATATTTTATTCTAATCTTTTAAATTATTATGAGTTATAATTTTCTTATACTATTTAATATTAGTTTTCTATTTTTTAATATCTTTAAATTTATTTCTATTTAATATTTTATTTAAAATTTGATTACTTATCCATTTATTTATTAAAAGTTTTATTCCTATTCTTATTCGTATCATATTTTCTTATATTTCAATCTTATATTGTTTTGGTACTTTGTTGAAGTATGCTATCTCTTTATTTTTTAAAATTTTTATTTCCAACATGCATTACATAGTTCTCATTTATTAATATAATGTATAGTAAATTGTTTAGTAAAAATTAATATAATACTACAATACATGTTACTTGATATTTTTATTATTTTATTTATAAAAATAATTATTAGTTAAATATTAATTTAAACTATTTATATTTTATTTTATATCATAATTATCAATAATTGACTTATATAAATATATTATTTATTGACATTTTATCATATTATTAATCAACTTATTTTCGAAATTATCATTTATTCCCATCCTCATGGGAATGGTCATTCCTCCCATTTAATAGTTGAATCACCAATGTGATTTCTAAGCCAAAGCGCAAATTTGCAATCTATTCCAATGTTCATTCTAGTGAACCTAATGTAGCTCTAAATTCTTTGCTCACCAAAGTTAATGAGCTTCTTAGAAATACTTGTTTAGTTGCTTTCTAACAAATTGTTTAGTAGATCTAAGTCAAACCCAATGTCTACATGTCCTTTTGAATTCAAATGAATCTATTATAATAGTTTTATTATCTAATACACACCAATACTGATGCATATCTCTCATATAAAATAAAGCACAG
This sequence comes from Phoenix dactylifera, assembly GCF_009389715.1. Lineage (NCBI taxonomy): Eukaryota > Viridiplantae > Streptophyta > Magnoliopsida > Arecales > Arecaceae > Phoenix > Phoenix dactylifera. The sequence continues at coordinate 2,726,960 of NC_052397.1, read as the reverse complement.
TGCATAACAAATTGCTTGATTTAAGCTTTTTTTTAAAAAAAAAGAATCATGCTTCTTAATTCTTGCGTTTATATTTCTTCACATACAAAATACTCATTCTATTTTTTTTCTAAATTGTAACATCTACCAGTGCCTAATTAATAGACCATAACTCCTTAACAAATTATAAATAAACATACAAGAAATATAATAGTCATTGAAAGTTTCTCTAAATGGTGTTACAATTAGTAATACTTTGCATAATTATTAGTATCACAAACATACTCTAAAGAAAATAATTCTCAAGTTCAAAATAAAAATATTGATTTTAGACAATGGAGAAAACTAATATTATAGATAACTTTGTGATCAAAACTATTCGCACCATATATTGTAAGACCCAGATTACCTTTTCTTATTTAATATTACTGATGATAGTTAAGATGGTTGCCAAATCAAGAGTCATTCCTTAATTGGATAGCAATTAACTCTTCAACGGCACGATAAAGTATATAAGTTAATAATAATTGTCCAGAATTCTATTAATATTGCACAATCTCTTTCCACAATCACTAAGAATAATGTTTTTGAGTATAAAGCAATTTTTTTTGTAGTCTAGTTATCCAATCTACATTTTTGTTTATTAATATTGATTTTTGGAATGATGAGAAGGGGAAGGAGTGCTTGGACAAAAATAGAAAAACTAGATTTTTTATTTTATGGTTATTTGTTGATCATTTTTAGCAAAATTAATCTTGGTGATCTTATTTTGCTTGTTTGATTTCTACAAAAAATTTAACAAAAAATTTTCTACTTCATCAAGAATAAACCTTGATATTAATAACGTAATGTTGAATGAGTCATCAAATTAAATGAAACAACTTTTAGAAATAAAACCAAGTTCTTTGATTGACATGAAAACCACAAATATTTCAGAAACAAAGCTAAATAAATTGTAGTTATGAATCTGTTTATAACATAAAAAGCTTTGCATTTCATTAGATGTATGACCATCCTTGATGAAATTACCCCTTGCTCACGTTGTACCCTTATTGGACTAAAATCACGAGCTTAGAGTATGTTGTTTGTTTATCAGGTATATAATTAAAAAATATTTAATTTAATGGAACAGGAGATTGAGATCATTTATTTTTCATGCAGCTAAAACCAAGACTAGCTAGCTTAAAATATGGCAACACATGTAGTAAGTTTTGATGGTCAATCCACCTTAATCATAAATTGCCTTAAGCCTTTATATTATCAAAAGATTAGGGAAAACTTAGGAAATGAAATGTAAATTAGGGAAAAAAAATAAAGATGTGAGATAACAATAGGTGTGACTATTTTATGGCAAAAGTTACTGGGAATAACAGATACGTCGTGAATCTTTCATCCACATGAAATAATGAATTTAACAATAATTACTAGAGGAATGATAGATGGGCCACTTTATGGGATACATCTCATAGGACAATTGGTGTATCATTTAATTTTTAGCAACATAACATTAACTTGACTCACAAAATACAATATTTAATTGTGTTTCATAGGCTCAATAGATGGCATGCTGATCATTTGTCCAATGTGATTTATCCTATAAATGGTTCATCAAGCATTCTCCCTAATGCTAGATACATTTTTTGCTTTGAGTTTCATATGTATTCAAATGTCAGAACTGTTGGGGATCACCTGTAAGGTTAGTCCCAAAAGGAAGAATTAGAGAGCGGGGGTAAAAATCGGTGTAGATGATTGGCTTGAAACTCAGTGGTTTAATATTTTAGATTAAGTTGGGATCTAACATTACATACATACATACATACATACATACATATATAGTCTTTCTTGTGTTAGAATAACCCATCTCCTTGACAAATGGTATCAAAACTTGGAGTTGACTAGAAAAATAGTTAATTGTTTTGGACAACAATTTCCTCGGAATCCAGTGCTGAAGGATTGTAGGACGGGTTGAAGAGCCTGTATAAGGAAAAGTCTGTTGCGTAAGATTTTTCCCAGGTAATTATACACCTTCAAGATGCGCATGGGATGGTCCTATCATTAGCTTCAAAGGTACAAGTGGTGTCAGTGTTGACTGATAAGGAGCCCTGCAGGAAAAGTAGTCAAGTGGCCTTTTCAATTATTACACTAGTAGTAAGAGGAAAGTTACAAGCGAATGGATATGGGAATGCATGGTGAAGACCCAAGTCTAGAGAAAAAGGGCAAGGTACATTGGTATTATTAATATAAGAAATATGATACATTAGATAGGTACGTTTGGATCATGACAAAACTAGAAGGAAGAATTGTTATGGTTATTCAGAGGCAGCTGTAGTATTAGATCCTATTGGTGATTGTGAATTTGGAGTTGTTCTCAATGCGTCCAAAGGCATGGGCACTTTTTAAGAGACAAAAGAAGGCATTACTCAAATAGTTGTGAGATCAAATGACGGGACAATAAATATCCAAATATTTCACAAAGCGGTGGGTCCTTTTAAGTGGGTGTGGTAATGTCTCGAATTCGCGCAGTCATTTGATTTCATTGGGTATTTTTGACCCTAGTAATTTGACAAAGCATACCTACCTGCTTGAATTCTTATCCTGCTTGAAATCATACGAGGCATGAGCCCAGAGCGCAGTGCGATTAGAAAAACCTCCACATGCAAATCAGTAACATTAACTTGAGGTATCACCATTTTGATATCAGCATATAGAAAGGCTTATCATCTCATTCTGCAACTTCAAATCTGCCAAACATATATGGTCCCTGAGAGGTAAGGTACTTATATCAAGGAGTCATTCACACAAATAACCTCATCAATACCGAACTCCTGAGGTAGGGGCTTAACAGCTAAAAGAAAGGGAAACCAGAAAAGGCAAAAGCTAATCCAGCGAATATATGAAAGGTGGATAATGGGGAATGCTGATACTCGTAACAAGAGTTTGAAGTGCGGTTAGAAAGTTCCCCATGGAAAAGATGGGATTCTCACTTGGCCAACATCATCCTCACAAACTCCTCATAGTTCACTTGCCCATCACCATCAATATCTGCTTCTCGTATCATCTCCTCCACTTCCTCATCGGTTAGCTTCTCTCCAAGGTTTGTCATCACATGGCGGAGCTAGACATCAAAAAGAATCGAGGTTGTCAGTTGACAAAATTTATGATACAGAAGTCCAGCTAGCTTCTTTGGAAAGGCAATAAACTATGGAAAGACAACTGACGATGGTAACCCCACTTCTTCAGGACATATAACATGATCAAACTTTGAAAACAGGATAGGAAGCTCACCTCGGCAGCAGATATAAAACCATTCTGATCCTTGTCAAACACTTTGAATGCTTCCTTGAGTTCTTCTTCAGAATCAGTGTCCTTCAAATATTGAAGCTCCATATGTTAGAAAAACTTGAACAAATGGATGCAGAAGTCATTTGCTTTCATGTTCATGCACATGACGCTAAAAGAAAACCATCATGTGGACGGGCAAAAACTTCTGTGCACAACCAGATACCAAATTCATGGTACAAGAAATTCAAGGATGTAAAAAACAAAAGAAAATAATGTGTTTGCATATAAAAACAAGACCAACTAGTCACGCAACAAAACCAAGAAGTCTAGCAACAAGGCAGGAGGAATTACAACTTAATTCAGATGCTTCCTTACAACAATGTGCAGAAAAAGCAGAATAAATTTATCAGAAAGGCACAAGGGAAATAATGATTATCAAAAAGAAAGTGGACACAAGTAATTCTGAGTAACATATTCTACTTATTGACCTCAAATATATTACCAACAACAGCTTGTCGAAAACTCAGATCCTGACCCTAGAATCACATACAATCAACCAGACATGAATGATCCATAGGATGGTAGCAACAAAGATGCACTGACACTATGAAGTAATTGTTACTTTGAAAAATAAAGGTACAGCTCTTTGTATGTACAAGGCAACTTAACATTAGTATCTTTTTCTTGACAGAATTCCCGAAACATATTTTGGATCTCTCAACTCTCTCTTATGCAAACTGAGACAGAAGAAATGTACACAAAGTGATGCAATTCCCAAATCCTACCTTGCTTTCTGCCTTATGACCAAACAAACAATCACTAACAGCTTACTAACAGAGGCAAAGCATTATTTATCAAAGCAGACCACATCTAGAAAGATATTTGATACAAATGGAACAGCCAATTGATCAATGAGGATCATGGAGAAAACCTGAATAAGTCTGGAACATTAAGCAATTTATGTGACAACATAACTATAAAGCACAAGCATTAATCCATCTATTTAAGATTAATTTTATAAAACTTTCTTTGCCAGTCATCCTTATCAGTGGTTAAAGAGTCCAAAAACAAATATATTTGAACTTCTCCCACATTCCCACAGATTCACTTAGACAGGAGGTAAAACCCTTCCCCTAACGAGGTTCTTCTCTGTTCTGTCATACATGCATCTCAGCTGGTTCTGCATCTGTTTAGCATCAAGTGCGACTCTGATGCTTCGTCCAGTTTGCCCTTATTGAACTTTCCTACTGCCAAGAGCATACCCCTCTCAGCATTCACATCTATTATATGGCTGGAATCCCATAATCTTATGTTTTTAAACCAGGATTGTTGTCCAATATTTTTGCCCACACAAGACGCTCAGCCTGATTTCACACTGCAATTTGCCCTTTATTTCTCTTAAGGCATTTAATGATCAAATCAAACTTCGTAAACACCTTGACTTCACCTAGACCACTACAATCTAAAATTGAAAGTTCTAGCCTACCTCTCCAGTCATCAGTGTAAAATGCACAAGATAATCCATAGTTATCACATCAACATTTTAATACTTACAGAGGAGGGGGGGGCTCATTTTCATTTGCTTTTCTCCACCAAAACTACATAAAGTCCATGATATAGCCTAGGCTACTAAAAGTAATATAGTTGTGATAATTGAGATATGCTGTGATTGACAAAAGCATAACCAGAATCCAGGTAATTGCAGGCTGGCATATCTAGCAGGATACAGCATCCATTAGGAATTTGCAAGATCCATTGTGAGGACTGACTTCCACATATCTATCCTTCAGCCAATTGTTGTTATTACAAAGATCAGTGATAGATATAATTCACAGTTTACCCACACAAGAGATACATCGAAGTCAACCTTACAGTTTCCAATATACAGTCCTCGCCTAGGCCTCAAGACTTCTCAGTTGATCTAGGCCTCAATCTTGGTCCTACTTCCCAAAACTCAATTCAATCAAATGAGTATGATTGCAATGAAATCTATGACCTGCATACAGTAGAACATATATCCAACTATACTAGAACATACCGAAATGACAGATAGCTAACTTGCAGGATACAGAGAATGGACTTCTAACACTAATTAAATACAACTTCCCCCACCATCCCTGCTAAAACTGCAGTGAGTTGCCTTCGCGACAACTTTCTTGAAGCTCCAAACAACAAAAACATCACTTTTTACCATCCAATTAGGTTACCAGACTTACATGGCTTAGGTAAAATAAGAAATATAAGCAACAGTTGAGAGTCAGAAAGGACTAGAGCCGCAACACCACCACAGTGGCAGGTAATGTCACAATGGCGTGGGCAAGAATCCTTGCAACGCTACAAATCTTAGGTAAGAGCATAATCATTTGATGTAATAAGAGTTGACTAAAATATCACAAATTAAGACCTACACAAAGCTAAAATTCGATATCAAGTACAGAATCACAGGTATAGACCATGATCAAGATTAGGCTAGAGTAGTCAAAGTTAACAAGGTCTTTAGAAAGTAATGGAGCACATAGCATAAATACACAAAGTCAGTTAATGTCAACAACCTGAGTGAGGATTGATATAATCCAAATATTCTACAAAGCAAGACATGGTAAACAGTTAGACATGGAGCACATGTAAAATACAATTAATTAATTGATATAACAGATGAACCATGGTTCAATTTTGAAGCCAGTAAACAATTACCCAGTAGGTTTAAAACTAAAATTGTTAAACTTCGCCTTCACTGTAGTCTTGCCAAAGCTGCTGGTTCTCAAACTATAATGTCTCAGTGGATCACAAGGTGGACTTTTATTTTACCTGGACATGAGTTATTAAACAAACATATGCACGCAATGGTTGTGGTAAGGACAGCGGACTATCATCTAGTTAACAGCATTTCAAATCAAGAACACCTAGAAGGTACAGATTATCAGTCGAATCCATCAAGTAAATTCTAGACTGATGTAGTCATAGACGAAAGCTGATTCTGAAGCCCAGGGGGAAAAACCAATGATCACAAAATTGTTAGCAATTACAAGGAGAAATCAGAGCATAGTTTAAGTCTTGACAGATCAAGATTCCTTATTCTTCAAATATAACAACAAAAATCTACTGCTGCGAACAAGTCTGCAACATGGCAATCAGAAAGGAACATCAAAAAGCAACTTTACCAAGTGTAGAATAGTAAGTCATGACTTAATAGGTTCAAAATCTACAAAATGGACCCTGACAGAAGATGTACAGCTTACTTTCATTTTGCGTGCCATCAAATTCAAGAACTCAGGAAAATCAATGGTTCCATTTTGATCAGCATCAACTTCATTAATCATATCCTGCAGTTCAGCTTCAGTGGGATTCTGTCCCAAGGATCTCATCACAGTGCCCAGTTCCTTGGTAGTTATGCAGCCTACATGGGAGAAGATCAAAAGCAAATAAATACCTAGTAATGACCTCATTAGACTTCTTGTTCAAAGGCAAAAATATGTAACAATACCAGTTTGTTATCCAATTCATTTTTTAGAATATATAACCAAGCCAATTTGAAGTTAATATAATGCATCAATTTTTGTCTAACTCAAGAAAATACAATTGGACATTATGATATACCTGCATACATGATACAATTAATAACTCTATATATGGATGCAAAAATATATAGAGAGAGAACCTGACACAAGTAGGTGTTGAACTCAACGTGGAAATAGAGGAAATGAAGAGGATGTCAACAGAACTGATTGTGGGGAGGCTGAAACCCTACTATGGGACGTACGACACACAATATCCAGAACCTAAATGGCAGCGGCAGTGAATCCACGTGCTCGTCATCTACAGATGGCTACAGATGGTTGTTGGAGGAGGCATGGCATGTTTCGCTGTTCCGAGGCCAAATCATCACCTTGGTAGGCCACTCTAAGGATACAGCTCTCACACTCACTCAAACCTTAGGAATCCACCAAAGGAAGGGAAGGAGAGAGTATAGAGAGAAAACAAGGGACGAATAATTCTAAAAAAAAAATGTTCACTATTCAATAAACTCAAGGATGTTGTCCTGTAGGAGCCCAAGTGGGTATTTATAAGTAATAAAATTGGAACCCTTTTCTTCCCCTTTCCAACATGGGATGTCCCAATTTTAATAGAACTCTAATTATTAAAAAAACAAATAACTAATGTTAAGAATCCTACTGACATCAAGACTTCAATACTAACTAAATAAATGAATTAGCGATAAAACTAAGATGCTTCCGACGTTATCCTCCCCCAGTTGGAGAAGACTCGCCATCGAGTTTTGGTCTTCTTGGTCTTCATGGTAGGGAGAGAGATCAGCTTTGTTGAACGTTGCAAATACATCCTAATCTCCAAGAAGTTGAATCTTGTAAGCATTGTCATTGTCATAAACTTGGCATTCATGGAAGGAAAAAGCTCTTTCCTCAAATATACCCAAACAAGGTCACCTACTTTGAAGATGACGTGCTTTCTATGATTATTAGTGTGACACTAGTAATTTGCCATTTGGTTAAGGATTCTCTCTTGTACCTCTTCATGTAGCTTCTTTAGCTCCTTAGCACTCTCATCAGCATCTCCACTGAATTGGTGTGTTGTTGGCAGTGGCGCCAGGTCTAATGGGCTCAAAGAATGTCCGCCATAGATGATTTTAAACGAACATCTCCCTATTGCTTTGCTCATTGAATTATGGTGGCCAAACTCAGCTTGTACCAAAAAAAGATCCCATTGTCGCACATGTTTACCGACAAATCTCCTCAACAAATTTCCTCAGCTTTGATTCACAATTTCAATCTATCCTTCGGTTTGTGGATGGCTAGTGAAGCTGAATTGAAGTTGAGTACCCCATCTCCCTCCATAAGGTGCACCAGAAATGATTCATAAACTTCAGATTTTGATCAAAGGTAATCATCTTAGGAATACTACGAAGATGCCCGATTTCGTGAAAGTAGAACTCCGTGATGTAAGAGGCATCGTCCGTCTTGTGGCATGGCACAAAGTGCAACATTTTAGAGAATGGATCAACGATCACGATGGACATTAGAGATACTGAAAATATCTTTGAAAATAAATTGTCTTAATGATGATTAATCACTTGTTATCAATTAGTCAAAGGTCTATGGTAATTGTGAAAACAGTCACATCAGTCCGTCAAAGTCTAGCATATTAATTAATGTTTCAGGTTCCAAAGTCTGGTTTATTCTAGAGTCTTAAAGCCTTATAAATTAGCTTGCTTGTATGCATTTGAGAGGAGGAATAAAGTGACAATTTTCTTCAAAAATTCTGGTGTTTTTCCAGAAATTTTAAGGCTAAACCCTTCATACGTTAGGATCTGGTTTGCTTACAGACCTGTCCTAGGAGGTGGACTCCTCCCACACTAATTCCACATTCTAATTTACCACCAAATATCTATTGTTTTCTTCTTGGGCTGCATCATATCACCACGACTGAATTCTTATTGCATTGAGTTCTGGGTAAGCCCACAACAAAATCCACACTCACATCTTCCAATTGTGCTAGGGGAACTAGCAATGGTAAATATAGCCCCGTATTCTTACCGGTAGATTTGGCAATGTGGCAAACTCGACATCGTTCAATATAGAACATTGCATCTTTTTCCATCCTTGGACAATAAAAATTTCTCTTAATAATAGCAAAAATCTTGTCTTGTCTAAAATGGCTGATAAGTCCACCAACATGGAATTCAAAGATAATAGCCTGGCACAACGAGCATTGAGGCACGCATAGATGGTTGCTCTTGAACAAGAACCCTTCTTGGCGATGGAAATGCCAATGCAGACCCTCAACACTTAGCTTCCAAATCTCTGCAAAAATTGGATCCTTCTCGTGCAACTCCTTTACAACTTCAAATCCGCAAGCTTTCAATTGCATGGTGGAAAGTGCATGTCGCCAGCTCAAAGCATCCGCCACTCGATTTTGAGTGCCAGAATTATGCTTAAGGAGGAACAGAAAAGGCTAAAGGAATTCACTCCAAAATGCATGTCGACGACTAAGCTTATATTAGAAATTCAAGTGCTTGAGTGCCTTGTGGTCGAAATAGAGAATAAACTCCTTATGCAATAAACAATGGCTCCAATGATCCAAGGCATGCACTATAGTATAGAACTCTTTGCAAGCTTCTTCTTCCTCTTTGCAAGCTTCTTCCTCTAAAAATGACATAGTATTGAGGTTTGGGCAGTCGGTGCAATATGTCCAAACCCTTGGCAATTGAAGCACTTGCAGGGATTGGAGGAGGTAGTGCTGGAATGGCTTCAATTGATGTCCTTGATCTTCTTCAGAGTCGGCTTGGAGGAGATTGCTCTAGTAGATGATAATTACTCCGATGTGGAACTTCCCTAGCCAGATGCACCATCTCTATCCTTTTAGAAGCAAGAGCTACTTCTTTTCAATTACCGCTTCTCAAACTTCAATGCCAACTGAATCGCATCATTCAACATCAAATAAGGTTGGAGTTGCACAATTTGCTCAATATTAGGCTTTAGTCCACCAAGGTATCGCACTATGGTCTACTCTTCGGGCTCTTTGATGCCACATATCATGAAGAGTTATTCATATTCTATCATACACTTTTCTACATTCATGTTGCGCTGCTGAAAGTTATGGAGCTTAAGAAGTTACCTTAGTGGTAATCTTCGTAGAACTTCCGCTTGAGTTCATGGTGCATCTTATCCCAAGTCCTCATCTAGGTACGCCGTTCATATTCACATCGATGCTTCAAATTTTTTCACCAAATTGACACGTACTTTTGAGCTTGATGGCAATTATTTAAACACGATGATCATCGAGAACTTCTTTAAGCTCGAAAAATCATTCAATAGTGTGAAGCCAATCTACGAACTCATCTGGTTGCATTCGATCCTCAAAGTTGAAGATATCTATTTTGATGCCGAGGCCGCGACGGCTGTGTTGCACTCTCCATTCGCACTGGCGACATGCTTATTCTGCATTTAATGAGGACTCTCTTTCATTGTGGAAAGAATTTAGATCTTCAACTTCATTAGAACGTTCGCTTTCATCACTAGAGAGCTCTCTATGAGTCATGATTGGAATCTGGACGATGTAGGCGTTCAACCTGCTCTCGACGTTGTCGAAGCTGTTAATTTTCTTGTCAGGGTTATTGAAGCTAGCAGTGCAATTCTTCTAATTTGAAGTCACACAGATCTTGCACACATTCAACACCCTCTTCAATGTTGCAGTGGTGTGGAGGCATTTTGGAGCATGTGCTTTAATACCAATTGGCACTTGGAGGTGTTGAACTCGACTTGGAAATAGAGGAAACGAAGAGGATGTCAATAGAACTGATTGTGGCGAGGCCGAAACCCTACTTTGGGATGTGTGACACACAATGTCCGGACCCTAAATTGAAGCAGCAGCAAATCCACATGCTCGTCATTTACAAATGGCTATGGACAGTTGTTGGAGGAAGAGGCGCAGCATATCTCGCTCTTCAAAGGCCAAATCACCACCTTAGTAGGCCACCCTAAGGATATAGCTCTCCACATGCTCACTCACAAACCCTAAAAATCTGCCAGAGGCAGGGGAGAGAGTAAAGAGAGAACAAGGGAAGGATAATTCTCAAAAAACTATTCACTAGGATCCCAATATAGGATACAAATAATACAATAGGAACCTTTTTCTTCCCCTTTCCAATGTAGGATCTCCCAATTTTGATAGAACTCTAATTATTAAAGAACAAATAACTTATGTTAAGAATCCTATTAACATCAAAACTTCAATACTAACCAAACAAATGAATTAGCGATAAAACTTAGATGCCTCCAGTGTCAGAACTCCTCTTATGCTTTGACACCCACCTAACCATGCCTATACTGCAATGCAATTATCTTGTCTTCTCTGGACAGACTAAAAGCACACTGTCTCAAACAGTCACCCATTCTGATTTCTAAAAGATGTATACTTGCTTGCAAGATTCACAAGCACCTAATTAATATATGGTAGAAATATCACTTCTATTGAAGTTAATGATAATGACAATGATAGAAACCCAATTCTAAAAGATTGTCACCCTTCTTATATTATTAGAGATGCAAGCACTTCTACAACAGGATACGCATTAGGAGATGCACAGAAAGCAACAGCAAAATACAAACTCCAAACCTATCTTATCTTTATTTCCACGGAAACCAAGACAATACTGGGACCAACAGGACCGCAATCCTTGGGAACACCATTTCCCTCTAACCACAATCATTGCCTCGACCACAGATGCTCCCCGCCAACCAAACTATTAATTACCTTTCCCACAACTAAAAAACAAACTTGCTGGCTGGCCAGAGCAACCTTGCAGCCACATGTCAAATTTCAACGACAACGGACAGCCATAACTCAAAACCAACAGCGAAAGATGAAAACCAAATCCTCAGACCCCTTTCAAGCAGAATAAATAAAATATACAAAAGAATAAAAATGGAAACAAAATCCAAGTCAGCATCTCTAAGATTCAAAGACAAGTACCGAAACCACCGAAAATTCCACAAAAAAATAGATTCCCCTACACATCCCATCACACAGATCTTTCCTAAGGCCAAGCATATCAATCAAGATCTTTTCTACAATAACATAACTACACAAAAATCAAACCGAACAATTTCAGATCCTAACCCATCAAGAATACAAAGCGCAATCCGATCTAAAGATATCAGATCTCACAAATGAACAGCAAATAAGTGCAATCCAGTTCAAAGCCTTCCGTCAACTCCAAGAAAGCAAGAAATCACCAAACCTATCAAAAATTCCAAAATAATCCTGTCATCCGAGACCAAGAAAGCATGATACAAACTCATCTAAGCACAGTACCGCATCAGAAACGAAGAATAAGACCTTATGGACCAAGAATAAGATCTGGTGCTAGGGTACGAAGAAGCCAAAGAAGAAATCGAACGCGAGGGAAAGATCGAAAAAAGAACCAGAAAAGATGCACCGAGAGAGGGCAAAACGGACGATACCATCTCCGTCCTTGTCGAAGAGGCTGAAGGCCTCCTTGAACTCCGCGATCTGCTCCTCCGTCAGCTGCTCCGCCATTGATTCCGATTCCAAGCTAGCACACCACGACGATCTCTCGCTCTCGCTTCGCCTCTCTCTCGCCGTCTCTTGCTCTCCTTATAGTTTTTTTCCCTTTTTCCCTCTCGGTCTCCGTAGAGGCGGAGAGAATTTCTTCGTCAAAGAGGGAAACAGCTCAGAAGGCTGGGGAGTCCGTCATTTTTAAATGGGAAGAGATCTCCCATTCGCAGGTCTTCTCCGAATTAGGTATTCCGGATACGTGTCAAGATCCAGGAACTTACAGCGAAGCATCTGAGGGCTGAGCGACCATCCACGTTTGAAAATGCATAGATTTTATATGCGGGAGCCGTCCAGTTTTCCCCGAGTCAGTCGCTTTTTCGTCCTCGAAAGCTTGGGCTGTGGTTGTGAAATTCTGGATAAGATTTTATGCGGATGTTCGTATAGATCCCGATGCCCGAAGCTAAGCCATAGATGCCAACAGTATTAGACCTGACATAAAGAAAGAAAGTGATCTGATGCTGGATTGGATACAAGATGTCAAAATTAAATTCCTTGGATCTGTGCTTACTTGGTTATGGCTTTGTGAAGCAATTGTTTTACGGTGCGTAGAAGGAGCGGTTCAAGAATGTCATCGCTTAAATGAAACCACCATGAAAAGAGGACTTGATATGTAATAATAAGTCAACTTGTCTAACTTTCTTTTGTTCCAAATTTAAAAATTAAAATATCAGTGTAAATTTGTGCTGTTATATCTTTATTATATATCAATACATGCATTGAAAGCTGCCAAAGCTCAAAAATATGTTTTCACCTCTTCCAAATTACCTATAGAAGCCTAGGAACAAAATCAAACTTTTGATTTGAGAAAAATAAATAAATTTCACCTAATTACAATTGTCACATAGCTATATATTTGCATTGAAGAATTAGAAAAATCTGTCATCTTTTTTTTTTCTTTTAGGCATTCAATCAAGCACCAAGAAAGTGTCTGGACTTGCCTCCTTAGTTCCTCATCCATCCCTCCCAGAGAGAGTGATACTATCCGCTTCCATCCTTTCTATTTGTTAGTCGTAGATCATGGTCGTCTATACTAAAGGTTATGATAGGGCCCTCAACGATAGACTCGAGTTGGAAAAAAGATAGGAACCGCAGCGATGACGGAGGTTTTGTCCTCCGCCGAAAAAAGATAGGAACCGCAGCGATGACGGAGGTTTTGTCCTCCGCCGTCTAATAAAAGGCGGAGGGAGTCCGAAAGAGGGAGGAAGGTAGGGAAGAAGAGGGAGAAGGCAAAGAAAACAGGCTCTTAGGCACGAATTTTATAGATTTTTGTATCTGTAACGTAATGCAGGTCTACTTCCACGTAGATGCTGTATGTGCTTGTTTATACAAAATCTTTGCTCCTATTTACCTAAGCGTATACGGACATGTGCATATTTATTTTTATGCGGATTATCATATGCATAGAAAATTAATATAGGAACGTCCATAGGTGAGCTTGCATCACGCGACCCAAACCATCTAGACCTCATATACATGAGTCCGCATATTTATTTCTATGCAGTTTACTTCCGCATGGAAATTTTATGGTGATGCACGCATGTGTCTCCCGAGTCCCGACGACCTATCAGGTTACCGCACCGAGGGATTAAATACCCACGTCATTCTGTTGAAGCACAATTTCACCGAGGGATCTTTTCCCTTCCTTTTTCCTCCACAATGTCCGCTTGGTTCTTTTGCCTAAAGTTTTGCTCTTTCTTCGTGAGATTGGGTAAATATGCTCGATAAGTTTGTTCACGTTAAATCCTGCAATTTGCACTTCCTCTTGTGTTTGGTCGTTAGTTTTAGGAAAGAAGGAAGGTGCAATCAACAAATGGGACGAAATCAGTGAAATGAATTTCTAGTCATATGCCCGAATACTTGACAATTAGAACTTGTTCAGTTCGCAAAATGAAAAAAAAAGCATAAATAGGATCAACGGAAAATAGAAAGATATCTTGAAGTTTTCAACCAAAAAAAAAAGAGAAGAAAAATGGTTTTTTTATGTGAATAAAATTCTCACGTGTCATGAGAAAGAAAAATTTATGCGGAATATGAAAAAACGAATTTCCACCAATTAAAAATTGGAGGTAATTTTTTTTTCAAAGATACTTTTAAGCTTTTAAATAGAATGGAATAAGATTTTTTTTTATTAAGAACATAACAGATATTTTTTACAATTTTTTCTAAAAAAATAAATGATCAATTAAACATAAACCACTTTAAAATATACTATTTTCTCATAATCAACCAAACATATAAAAAATACTTTTTCAAACATCATATACTCAGATATTAGCTTTTCAAAAAATATATTTTAGTGAAAAAAAATTCTTTGTGTGAATCAAATAAGTTCTTAAACATAATGCATCGGGACTTCTCAAATTGCACTAATGATGCTTGTTAACTTATTTGAACTTTGGTTTGTTGTTGGTCGTTTTCACTTATTTATGTTTCAAAAATTCATAGGGCTTAAGGTTGTAAGTTATTGGTTATTTACTTCGTGAGAGGAGAGGAGTTCTTTCTGAAATTGGTTTTCAGTAATCTGCATTATTAGATGATGCTACATACATTCACTTAGGAACTTTACACATAGTTGCGTCATTTTCTAGATATTGCCAGCGTATGAATAGATTAAATTGAAACATAGTATCCATTGAAATGGCTAATTTTATTTTCATTTGATGCACAAGTAAAAAATCTCAAAAATATATGATTTTTCATTCCTAGTCGTTTTCTTTATCTTGGATTATTATTGACAAATGACAATACTGATTTCCATTTTGAAAGATCCTTCATTATTTTTGGTGGGGAGGTTTTGAAATCAAACGCCGTGCATTTATATATATATATATATATATGTATATATGTATATATATATATATGTATATATGTATATATATGTATATATGTATATATGTATATATATATATATATATGTATATATATGCTAAAAAAAACTGGTTATCCATCCTTTGGTTCCTAAAACATTTCCCCTTTCTTATTTGAATCATTTTGGAGTGCGAATCCTCTATAACCAAGATGTAGAATAGGATTTATACCCTCCTTTACACCACCATGCTTAACAACTAAAAATTCTTTTTAATATTTGGCGGTCCATTTCCAAAAATATTTGGATAATAATATTTGGATGTCCCTTGGTTACTTTATCTTTAAAAAACTTTCTATAGTCAAAAATATGCTATAGATTTTTATCACTATGCAATTTGGGCCAGAATTAAGTACACAAAATTGTTAATTTTAAATAAAAAAATCTTCTCTAAGTTTTAATTGGCCTCCGATGGACAAGATAAGAAAAAAATAATTGTAAAACGCCCAACTCATGGTACATAGGAGTATTCAAAAAAAAAAAAAAAAATTCAATCCCATTCAACTTAATTTTCACAATTTTATGATCATTATAAAGTTGAATATCTGACACACAAAAAAAAAAATCGGTACAGCGGACGATCATCACTTAAAAAACGCTCTGGCTCCGGAATCAATCTTTATATCATATTAATATAAGAATTAACAAATAAATTACTGAAAAAGGGTAATTTAGTTTTTAGCATAAATTTTTGGTTGAAGCCTTGAATCCTCTCCGCTGCACCAAACATCCCCTCTCTCTCATATTCATCTTCCATGAATCTCATCCATCTTCCAGAACCCTCCAAACATTACTAGAACCTTCGATCCCTTTTCCACCTCTCCTCGAAACCTCCGTAATTTAAACCCCCGCCTCAGTTTGTTCATCCCGTTCTCCGTTGCTCCCTCCCTTCAATCCATCCCACATCGGAAACAAACAAGCGAACGAAAGCAGAATTAAGAGGGAGAAGAAAACCAAGAACGAAAAAAATGTTTGGAGTAGTCTTCCCTGACCGCAGCTACCCCATGGACCCCTCATCCTTCGCCCAGATCGACCCCCTCCATTGGCTCCTCGATATGAAAACCTTCGTCGGTAATCTCACCTCCGCCCTTTTCTTCCCTCCTTCTTCTTGCTCTAAGCTCCCCTGCTTCTTAATTGAACGTGCTCCGCAGGCGAAGCGTACCACGAGGTCAAGGAGCTCTGTATCTTCCTCCTAAACGCCGGCGTTCTTCCGCCGGAGAAGGCCCTCGCCGTCTATTGCCAGGCCCCCGGCCGCCCCTTCGTCTTCTGCGGGGCCGTCCACGCCGCCCGCCCCTCCGCCGTCCTCTCCCTCCCCTGGCCCGACCCCGCCGGCGACGCCGCTGCGGGGCCCCTCCAGGTGGTCGTCCCCGAGGCGGCGTCGGCCAAGATCGGGGTCTCGGTGGAGGACCTCGCGGCGCTGCCGCCGGTGCTCGACGCCGGGGCCGAGCGGCGGGTGGAGCGCCTCGCGCTCCGGGTCGGGGAGAACCTGTTCAATTTTATGCAGTCCTTCTGTGGCGTCGATGGGAGCCGGCTGGTGGTGCCGATGGATATTTTGGACCGGTGGTTCAAGAAATTCCAGGAGAAGGCCAAGAAGGACCCCAGTTATCTCAAGGGTTTCGCATTGTGAGGGCACTAAGGGTGGAAAGGTAAGACCTTTCTGGATTCTGAGTGTATATTTGTGTGTTCTTTTGAAGAATTTTTAGGAGAAAGGAGTTTTTCTTGTTTTTCTCCTTCTTTTCGAATGAAGTTTTGTGCTCGTTAGAAGGCAATTTCTTCCATCTTCTAGTTATTAGAAATGTTAACCATGCTGAAATTTTTCTTCCATGTTCATTAAGATTGGATGAATTTGATGGGAATATATATTTTTATGGCTAAAAAGTTCGATTTGAAATTATTACCTTTTCTTTTGAGAAGTATAAAAATGGTACAAAGCAGAGGATTTCATTTCTTTCACTGATAAAGGCGATTATACTTGCATCTTTGATTATTGGTATGATGGCTGCTTAGCTGTAACAGAAGAGATTGAGATCGGCTCTCATCGAGATTCAATAAAAAATGATCGATCTTATTTCAGATTTCGCCATGAGAATGTAAGAGAGTTCGTTGCCAGGACAAGCAGCATGTTTTGAGCTTGGATACTCGGATAGGTAGGATGGGGTATTGGAGTGGAGACTTCTTTCTGCTGATGAGAGTTCTCATTTTCTAAAACATAGCAGTGGTGTTTTGGAAGCTTGTGATCAAAGGACATGAGGAAAAATGTCATCATCTTACAAGAACTCTGCTACTAAGAGGCCAATCCAACAAAAACTTTGATAGGGAAATCTTGAAACAGTCTGGGGGGATCGTATTCAATTCTGTGGGTGTATCAAGGGGATACTCCTTGCCTGTGTCTTGGAGGACGAATATTCAGCCACTAATTTTGCACTGGTTATATGATTTTCTTTTGCCACTTGGATAATTGATGGTGTTTTCAAGGCGAGGCCAAACTCTACTGCTAATGCTTTCTCTTGACTTCCTGTTCTCCAACCATTTGCTACTAAATAGCTAGCCAAGAAATAGCGGGCATGGAGACCGGATACCGAGTGTTTGTGTGTAGATCAAAATGGAGGTTGCAGGGACACATGAGCACCCAATCCTTGGAGTTTACGTGATATATTAGAGAGAAGTGGATGTTGATGATGTATGTAGACATGCATAGCTACATACAATGTGTCCTATGTATTTAGGTATGTGTCTAATAGTCATAGACACATGTAGCTATGTAAATATGTGTCTATGTATCTAAATAACTTTATAGTAGTAGGCATGTGCAATGCATATGCTATGAAGCATGGACAGCTGTGATATTCATTCTATTTAATTAAGGAACCTGATTTATTCATTTCCAGTTTTCATTACTGCATTTCTCTTGTTTCTAGTAGGAGCTAGTACTAAACCAGGGAAAATGTATGTATATTAAGGATAGGGGTAACTAGAATTTTGGAAATAAATAAAATCAAAGACTTATTTCGCCACCTACATTAGGCCTTCAATCTTATAATTGCAACTTAAAAGAAAAAGGCAACTTTTGGAGATTTGTTTATATATCTAATATGGTAAAAGCATATGATCATGATTGGGATCAAGTTGTAAGTCGTAAAAGGGGCTAGATCAGATCAGATTGGATCCTGAATCGGATAGTTGATTGCAAGACCTTTTTCTGATTTTTTTTGGAAGTCTCTAAGTATAAAAGGAATGTGAAAAATGAAATACAAGTCAACTATAAAGTGGATAAATGGAGAATAAAAAGCATGCGCACAATAAGTCTAGTTTTCTCCAATTTACGCCCATACGTAGTATTTCTAATGAAACAAATGTTCTGATTGGTTATTCAATGATGTTTATATATATCTGTCAATTTAATTATCCTTTTATGTAGAATGCTTTGGAATAAACAAGGATAAGACTTCAACATATGGCTGTTAAAATACGAAATCTTGCATCTTATTTTTAGCTCTATAAACTCCAATAACAGACTTGCTAGTTTTACTATTCAATATTTTTTAGTGATAAAAATTTTACTATTTGAGAATTATTAGTGATAAGTAATTTAAGGACCATACAGTCAAAGAAATTATAGCAAATGACATATACATGATTGTGTGTATATATATATATATATATATATATATATATATATATATATGTATATTTATATATATAACATAATAAAATTAGATCATATAATCCAAGAAAATGTGATCCTAAACTTCTCATGATCCAAGGAGGGGATCTAGATTGCTTAAGTTGATCCAGATCGTAAGATTCAGACTATGAATTGTGATAATTTAACAATAATGATCATGAAAATTGGAATTTTCTTCTATATGCAGTGAAAAGAATAAGTTATAATAGAAAGTCGGATTTGGTGGTTCTATATTTTTTAGTCAATCTTCTTTTAAATATATTCAATGAGCCTCAATGTTTGTTTAAGGGGGTTACACCTAGGAATCCCTATTTTCCTATCCTTTTATGATTTTAAAGTTCTCAGCAAAACAAAGTTCATGATTACAAAAGCTAACATTGTTACAACATCATATTCAGGATTTTGGATAAAGCCATCATCCGCTTTGATATACTCACAGCATTTCATTACTTCGAGGGTTTCTTATTTATAGTTCGTAGGATGGGCTTGATTTTGCAACCTTTTCAATTAGTCTATTAATGAACCCGAATGGTGTTGAACCATCCATTGTTCAGGTGAACTCTGACAAAGTGGAAACACCATATTCTATTGCTTTTTTTTCCTTTTTTGGCGGTAAAAGTGGTTGATAATGTGATATCTTGAGGTGACAGTGAATGTATTGAAAATCTGAAGAAATGTCGGTTGGCAAATTAGCTTTTCTACCTCTAACAGAATCTCATATATCATTTTTAGTCAGTATTTTCGGTCAGCCTGTATAGGCTCTAAGGAAGCTGGTGTACTTAAGAGCATCTTTTGACACTTGAGGAGAACTCTAGATGTAGGAATGCTTTATTAAAGATATGTACATCTTCAAATTGAGGAATTTTCTTATGCGAAGTTGCAAACTGTATCGGGTCTAAAGTTGATCTGTGATAAGGCATTTGATATTCTGCATGTATAGGAGGTAATCTGGGTACTTGAGATTGCATGAAACTGTTGGAGTGAGGTCAGTACAGATACATACATACATACATACATAATATGTATATAGAGACCCCATCTGATATGGCTGA
The DNA here is from genome assembly GCF_009389715.1 of Phoenix dactylifera. Lineage (NCBI taxonomy): Eukaryota > Viridiplantae > Streptophyta > Magnoliopsida > Arecales > Arecaceae > Phoenix > Phoenix dactylifera. Next base: position 2,707,003 of record NC_052397.1, on the reverse strand, counting down.
AATGCTTTGATGAAGATGAAGATCATGGTTGAAGGAATACTGTACTTTCACTGTAATGACTACATTTTCAGACAATTCTATGTTTAGTGAGATACAAGGAAGCTTATCTGATTAGATTGCTGCTTAGGGAGATGACTGAAAGAAAATAGCTGGAAGAAATCAGCTCACTGACTTGCTGTTCCAGGTCTGCAAGCTTCCATATTCATGGTCTAGTTTTAAAGGGAGCTCTGAAGGATGGATCATGCTTACATCAAGTTATGTAACTTGGTCTCAGAAACTAGATCTTGGACCTATTTAAGAGGTGTAATTAAGTATAATTAACTAGTTGATGAAGGAATTTGTCTATTTCTTCCTCTTCTTTCTTTCTTCCTTCTTTTCTGTGCTGATAGTTTTCAGCTTTTTTTGGCTTTGAGCAACCCTCCGATCAGCAAATTTGTGGACAGCCAGTATGCAGTGGACCAATTGTAGCATTTAAAGATTGTACAATCCGATGTGTTCTGGCCTAGCCATTTTGGGTCAAACAAAGCTTAGGAAATGTATCAATAGCGAGAAAATGACAGAAACATGATTGATATGGTTTTCTTTCTTGTAATGACGGTCAGAGAAAGCTGCCATCTGGAGGTCATGTATTTTTATTGAAAGATCTAACACTAGGGGAACAAAGGTTTGATATGATTGATGATATTGTTCAACATACAAGTAAATTGACTATGCTCATGCTCATCTACTATGATTTTTCTGAAAATGAAAAGCTAACTTTGATATTAGTTTGATCCACTTAAATGTGTTTTTGACTGTGGGCAATCCTGATTATCCATTCATTGTGTAAACCTATTTTCTTGTGGATGGAAGTGTCCAGTCAGAGCCACTCTTTGTTAATTCAGGCAGATGTTATGGCTGATAGCGTTCTTAGAAGAATGTAATCAGGGTTTGCTTCCTTATTTGTGCACAAAAAAGAAAAACCCACACCAAGGTTGTGTTCAGTGTTCAGTCACTTATTATGAATACCAAAAAAAAGTTTGCAGGTAGTCATGAGTTACTATAGCAGAGCATTATTTTAAAATGCGTTTTAGAATTTTTAGAATCTTACATTTGTTATATTGTTTCAGAAAAATATATAAATTGAATGTCATATTTTCTACATCATGAGAATGGCTTAAAGGGAGTGTTTTTTTTGTGTGTGTAATAATGTTTCACTTGAAGCTGATACCGAGGGATGCTATGGCTATTCTGATGCCAGTTTCAATACTGACTATTGGAGATTAGTTTAGTTGTGTATATTCATCTACTCCGGGACATGCCGTTTGGCGTATTGATCATGCATGAAGAATGGTTGACTCAAGTTAAAAGCGACGACCATCTACATTTATTCATTACTATACTGAGAATTATCTAAGATGGTTATGATAGGTTGTAAACTCAAAATTTAGTAGTTTGATATCTAAATGATACTATGGTCGGACTTTTATATTCTATTTCAGCGCAATCAGTTTAAATACTGGAGGTTTTCTCAAAAAAAAAAAAGAAGAGTCAAATCTAGATGTTTGAATATATTTTCTTTTTCCCCTTTTCGGGTAGGGAGGGTGAGACCCACCAAATTTATATATTGAAAGTTTCTTGATTTCCACCGAGGGATTATTTTTTGTCACCATTTGTTCATGTTAACTGATGAGTACTAAATATGTACATTCGATTTCTTGAACTAATGAAGCTTGCAGCTACTGAGAGCCTGTGACTACATGATGACCAGCTTATATAGATTTGTTGGAAAAGAATCTCAGATGATGTTGAACGTGGCTTCAAATTTAAATTTGTGCCTTTGCAGAACAGAAATTGTGAACCTGATCCTAAGATCGGTACTACATTTGTTTGGCTGTGAAACGAGATTGATTCAAGCTGAACTATGATCCTAACGCAAGCTGCTCGGTTCATTTAACAGCCCCAGTTATTAGTGGTGTGTGCATGTTAAATTTGTTTTCTTAAATAATGTTCATGCAGTTATCCCTCCTGCTTTATGATCATGGATTATGCTTGCCTTATTGTGGATCTGATCAAAGCCAAAAGACCTGGTGGATCAATAAAATAACTTTTACCCCACTGGGAATATGAACAGGTCAAGCTTGAATTCGTCTTTTTTAGCTGATTCGAATATGGATCAGGAACTGCGAATTCTTGTCTTTCTTACCTGATTCAAACCTCCATCAGGCTTGAATCATATCAAAAGCCAAACAGTACTGGCCCTTGAATCGTTCATTCTGAACACTTTTAAGTTCTCGCTGATGGATTTTTTGAGGAGTCCGCTAGAGATTGAGGTGCAGGTTAATCTTTCTTGCAGTGAAAATTCTATCCCCGCGCTTAGCTATTTGAAACTGAATTTCGACGAAAGTATATCTGATGGTGTGGACAGTGCAGGTATGGGATTTGTGATTAGGAGTCATGACTCGCGACTGATTATGGTAGGGTGCAACATGTGGTCAATCTGATGGCTATGGGCGCAGAGCTCGGGACAACATGAAAATGTATTACCAATGCGACATGAGTGTTAGGAGCAGAGTACATTTTGGTGGAAGGAGATTCATCTTGGGGGGGGCGGGGTCAAGGAGGAAGGACAACCCTTTGTTACATGATATCTGGCAGATGACAGTTACATGATATCTGGCAGATGACAGACAGTTGTAGAGCATGTTATGAAGGCGAACAGGACGGAAGACTAGGTTGTCTTCTTTGTTGCGCAGCACTCTGACGAGGTTCTTTGGACACATCAAGAGAAGTTCCCCAATTACTTGGGCATTTCTTATCTTTGGATTCTATTGGCTGCTAGAATAGTGTAAACAACCATAGTAACCACAAAAAAAAAAAAAAAAAAAACTCAAAATCTTTTCCAACCCCAGATTTCTGCCTGCGTGGTAAATCATTGGCCGGTCACAGTTAAAACTTTCAATTGAGATAACCGTGAGAAATGTTTCGTACCCCAATTTTAATTTGCATGAGATGATCAGGAACCTCAAATTCAAAAAGAATAATACAAATATTTTCGCTCACAGCTGTCAAGCAAAGCAAAACAAAACAATCAAACAAGTCATTGCAGAGAATGCAGCACAATTAAAATCAGGCGAAAAACAAGCAATATTTAAAAACTGCTGCAACTACATAGCATAAAATATAGATAAAAAGATAAAAACCATAATTATGTTAATCAAAATTTTGTTGCATTAGGTTAAAACTAGTTTCGCTTTGATGTCAGTTCTTGAGAATCATGCAAGACCACATAACCATTTGAAACTTCAGCAATTCAGGGCACAGAGAAATCAATTCATCCGAACACTACTCACGTACATGAAGACTTGCATCCAAACAGTGACATTTTAACCGTGGTGATTCTCAGCAAAGCACTAATCAAATTTAGTTTGAAATAAGCCTACAACACTTCAAAGTTAGTGCCTATATATACACTCTAATTGTTATACTTCGTCGAATGCTACCTCAAATCGCATCTAGACTATCCATAGTTTCCTAATCCAAAGCCTAAGCAGAGATACACATCAACACACTAGTATACATCCACTCGTACAAGTGCTGCTTTGGTGCTTCACCAACTCCAGTTTGCTCTGATATGATTCTATCTGCAGAAAAAGAGTTCCATTTTGATGTAAGTGGTATCTGTGAAATCTTAGTTGACCAATACTACAAACATACACATAAGCACCTTTTGCTAACAAGTAATGTGGTAAAAGAAATAAATGCTAAGTAAAATAATAGCTAGTTACAAAGAGTAATACCAATTTAAATGTGGCATTAACCCAGACGTGGTGACCCTGGTTCTGAACCACTGATTGATGCAAATGAAGATGTAGCATCCTCTTTAGATATAGCAACAAAGTTCAAAGGTGCAGTTGACAACCGTCTCATCTCCTTGAAATACCCATTGTGCTGGCCAGAATACGATCGTGGTGTGAGGAGCCCAGGAGTTGCACTGCCAACAGAAAATCGCAGTGATGTGGGAGTCATAAAGCCATTTCCATTTCCATTTGCATGATACCCATTTATTTTCCTGTTAAAACTGTTGCTCCTTCTTGGACTAGGTTTGGATGCATACACTACTTCCTTTTCAGTAAGTAAATTTTGTAACTTCTTCTGATCCTGCAACATGAAAGGCAAATGCGTAACCATTTAACAACTTTGCAGAAGATATGCGCAGGACAAAGAATATTGAAACTTCAATTAGCAGCTACCCGATATCGTCTTTTTTCCTCTTCCCTTTGTTGTCTAGTAAGCTTGTACTCTTCCAGAATAGAAATCAAACGAACCTTGACCAATTAACAGTACAATAATTCATCATGATAAAAAGAAATTAAATAAGCTGATAGACTATTCATATATTGAAAGTAAAGAGAGAAAAGGAAACTCATCTCACCCCATCATATAGAAAAGGCATATTTTGTTCATCCTCCCAGGCAAATGTTCTGCTTATTAGATTGTCGACAATAGCTAAAACCAAGTCTCTAGTCAGACACTATAGATATACTCAAGTAAATTGGTTGGACCACATGGGAATTTGGAGCAATCAATACCTGGGATTTTGCTAATCATCACCCGGGCCTTCTCCGCTCGTTTTAGATTCAAGTGGGCGCCTCTTAGAGCACCGTACCTGTTCTCATCCTGAATCCGAGTAGGTGCCAAAATTTAGACTTGAAGCATGCACAAATTCAGCAAAGAACTAAACATTGACTTTTAAATGATGTTACATAGGAATATGCAAAATTATCTAGGCTTATCAGTTTTAATGTGAAGAAAAAAATATAATCAGTATGCAGTATACTAGATTACATCAAGACATGAATAGAAAATATTCAGGAAAACTATCCCACCTGATTGTATTCTTCTAGCCAACTTTCTTCCTCACAAGCTGCTAGCCATTTTTTTACTCTGTCCATGATTTCTTTTCTTATCATAGATTCTTCTTTTGCTTTCATGATTTGTGCCTCAACATTTGCCAGAAGTTCAGAAGGATCCACAAGACCTGCATGTTAAAGATTGTTACTTGGCCAAATACATGCCACAATATTCTCTGTACTGTGGAAGCGTCTGGAGCAATAGATGTACCAGAGTCTATCAATGCCATGGACTTCTCTGGTGCGGTGCTCGTATCGAGTTCAATATGTGCGCTTCTACATATATCTTCTAGTTCATATCTCCTCTTAAGAACAAGTTCTTTCATTCTGCTGGATTTTAGTTTTGTCAACCTCGCAACCTCAGCTTCCATCTGCCAAAGTAATAACGATGATCGAACTAGCTGCCTTTAGGTTAAAGATAAAGGATAAAGGGACTTCCATTACCCAACCTGCTTGATTGTCTCAAGTGACAGTATTCCAGAATATGTAACGTTGCTTTCTGATGATCCGAGAATGCTTGTTACTTTTCCAAAGCGTCTCCTCTCTTCCTCAGACGAATCCATCAGATTCCACAGTTCAAAGAGTGATTCCACCGTTTCTCGCAACTACAATACCAAACCAAATGGGTTACAAACATATGACAAGTATTATCCAAGGACAGCACCAAAAGATTTATTCTTTTTTTTTCTTCTTTTGGCTGTACTGCAAAAAGTTGATTACCTTTTGTATTCGTATCTTCTTTTCTGTTTTTAGCTTCAGGATGGCTTGAGATAGACCCTCCAGGGTGTTATCACTGATGTTTGTGGATTGCTCTGAACCAGTCTCATGCAAACTGGGGTGTACTTCATCCACTGTCTTCCTAAAATCCACTCCAAGCACACCACACAAAGAGTGCACTTCATTTACATACTCGAGAACCTTATGAAGGCGATCAGACTGGAAGCAGAAGACCACGTGGTCAGGAATCCTTTTACAAAAGCAACATGTGATTTGCAACAAAAAATGCATTTTAAACTTACAGAAAAAGACTAGGTACTTGAATACAAGCATTTAAAATCTTGGCATGCTTTAGGAAGAAAGAGATTGTTCTCTATGTAGGCTAAGAAAACAAATAGTAACATAACAATTGTATAAGAGCACTTATGATTTAGCATTATCCACCTTAGACTGTTTCTTGGTGCCCTTCTTGTTGCATGCAAAAACAAACTTCCAGCAGAAATACAGGAAGGACCACTAAATTGTACTCATGCAACACAACCTTTAAAGGGGACATGCATGAGGCTGGATGATGAAGCCAAAATTTAAGAAGAAAACAACATGAGGAATCATTTGGCCATAATAAAATCAGTGTCAAGACTAATATTGTAATAACTGGGACCATAAAACCTACCTAGAAGACTCATAATAATTAGTACCTCAATAACAGCTTTGTCTGGGACAAATTTGCCTGGGTACTTGGGATAGATTTGCCCAAAAAATTGCTTGCAACATTTGACTAATTTTTGACCTGCTAAAATGTTCAAAACTGGCCAGGAATTAGAAGTTGTAGACTCAGATGTCTTTCGGTAACCATGGTGACATTTGGGTGAAAACATATGGCCACCATTTTTCTTTTTTCTGGTCCACTATGGAACATAGTTGACTGTGTTCTGGAAACTCATAGGTTTCCAGGATTCTTTCTACAGCATTTACGTGAAAACATGCACGCAAGCACAGTAAACTAATTATGTGTGGATGATACCTCGAATAGTTGCGATAAGGCCCAATGGTTGTGAACTTGTGATTATAGTTATCTGTGGGAAAGGTACAACTATACAAGTAAACTAGCAGTTATTTGTACACTACTACAACTTAAGCTCGTAACATTGCTGTAATGCAAACAAATATATGATAGTGAGGTGTAATTAAATGGGATATAGAACATCAGGACAATCTAATCACACAGTGTCTCATAATTTGTAGATTGTACAAAATGTTTAGCCCCCATGACCCCTTTTTGTGATTTTAACCTTTTTACTGCTGCTGCCATCTCTTTGTAAGTTGCATCATCTGTATATATTTTTGTTTTCTCCTCCAGAAAAGGAGCTTTGCAAATATTAGTTATTTACCATTCAACTATTAGTTATAATGGGCCTATCACAAGCATCTATCTGCTCTTCGGTCAAATTAAGTTGGTTTTCAATGACAGATTAGTGACACTAGGATGCTGCATTCCAATGGTCTAAAGCAACAGCGTTTCCTTAGCAAGCTACAAGGGGTCACATAAAGGAGGATAAATTATAAAGCTGGCAGTTTAAGACCTTATTCTGATGCGAAGCTAGGCAATTACCTTTTCTTTTTGGAGGCTCCGTAGCTGTGTCTGATATTCAGTAAGCTTTGTGATTGACAAATCATGTTCTTCCACAGTAAAGGGATGATTTAGAGCATCAGACCGATGACTATAGCCTGTAATCTCTGCACTGATCTTCTCAATCTGTGATTGCAACTCAGCAAATTGTTTGACCCGTTCCCCCTTCTTTACTTGTAATTCTTCCAAAAGGGGTGTAACTGAAGCGAGCTGCTCCCTTAACGATGTTTGTTTCTCCATCTACATACATAAGTTTATCAAACAGTCAACTGCTGCAATGAGCCATGACATGGAAGTCCCAAAGAAATTAGCATAAGTTAAACATCATTTTCAGTTGCATGGAAGGAAAGGAACTCTTGTTTAATTGGCATAATTTATGCTATTAAATCCATTGAAACTGATAGATGATGCTGAACAGAAAAACATATAAATAATGGGAATTAACTTGTAGTACCTCCAGTGCCAGCCTGGTGCAGAAGAAAGTTGAAAGGTATAACTTAAAAAATAGAATATCAAATTGTTTGTTTTCATAACTAAAAACATCATTTTACTTCTTGCAGTTAGTAATTTATTTCAGAATGTCAAGTACAAAATTATGATCACTACCAAGTAAAACCATAAAAATGTTTATCTCTACTTCATAAGTCAAAGCCTTAAAAAATAATCACAAAAACAAACATATACATAATGCTCCCTTTAGCACATGCATAATCAGGCACACATTTTATAATGCTGTGAGCGAAAAAAGCAGATATTAAAATATTATTGGCATGCAAAATTACATGACTAAGTGGGATTATATAGAAGCTATGGGCAATTCAGCTGACCAAAAATTAAGAAAATCAAACACAATTCAAAAGAGCTATGTGGCTTGCATAAAATTCTAATCTAAAATTCCTGTATAATTTGGAGGAAATCAGAAAACCTCAGCATTATCCTGTTTCCATGCAACATTGCCTGCTGTTACAAAATTTTCTAATCACCCAGATGCTTGATTGGTGAAACAGTTCCCATGCTGTACAATATAGTTTTGAAAATTGGCAGGCCAACGTTTGTGGTCGTGTAAGAGTGCTAAATATCCTTCCAGTTGTTTTCCGTAAACTAAGTCTTATCATCACTTTAGAACCCGGTATCATCATCCAAACTTCCAAAATCAGGCAACTTTGGAAAGTCCAGCATCGCCGTCAAATTCTGGACAGGGTGATTTTTGATGATGCATTCCTCTTCAACCTTCTCTAAAAAGAACTCTGATCCATCAAATGTAACTTTCTAAATCAATCATAAAATGTTTTGAGCAACAAGATTCCATTCCCTTGTGAGTGTGATACTGAGATCTCCATGGACACTAGGAGATTCTCATAAAGACGTTATCTATATCCATGTTCTAAATCCCAGCGGGGCCGGGGGCATCCCTGCATTCCTGTCCTATTTGTATGAGAAAAAGGGGACCGGGATGGGGGTGGGACTTTGAAACCCATTGATGCATGGAAAGAAGAAGAGAGAGGAAACAAAGAAAGTAAGGAAAGAAAAGAAAATAGAAAAAAGGAAAGAAGAAGAAAGAGGAAACAAAGAAAGTAAGGAAAGAAAAAGAAAATAGAAAAAAGGAAAGAAGAAGAAAAAGGAAAGAAAGAAAGGAAAAAAGGGGAAAGAAAAAAATGGAGAAACAATAATGAAAAGAAAGAAAGAAGAAGAAAAAGGAAAGAAAGAAAGGAAAGAAGGGTGAAGAGGAAGATAGGTTGGAAGGAAATAAGAAAGAAGGGAAAGAAAAAAGAAGAAGAAGAGAATAAAAGAAGAAAAAGAAAGGAATGAAGGAAAGAAGGAAGAAGGAAAGAAAAAGAAAAAGAACAAAGAAAGAAATAAATAAATAAAAGAAGGTGAGAGAGATAGAGAACATCTACCTAGATGCTTGACCAGGAGGGCCACTGGACCGGACGAGACAATTGGACGTCCCGTTCCATGGAGAAACTGGGAAAGCCCAGTTCCATGGGATTTAAAACCTTGATCTATATCTGCATATCAGAGTAATGGCCTATTTGTTAGTTGAGATTTTAGTTGTAAATGAGATACTCCTACAACTAGTTCAGATGGAATTAGAATCCATAGTTTCTTTTAGTAAAGCCCTGCCATGGTGCCACCTCATTTCTGTTCACTAAGACATTTATATAATCATGTTTCCATCAATAATGTCATTGGAAGCTATTTAGGGGTCACTCATTTGCACATGTATTTAGAACGTTCCTTCCATTTGTGTTATTGCCAAGTTAAGAACTGATTCTTATGTTATTCTAAAATACTAATTCAGCAATTGATTACAACTTCATGGTGTAGGAATTGGATCTCGACCCATTATAATTATACTGGAAAGAAATGGACAAAGAGTTCTCGAAAATGGGTACAACCTAAGGAGCATGCATAAATGACACATACGTGATTTTATGTGCAGCCAGCACAAAGTGCCGGCAGGTGACATAATTTGCCCAATGATGGATGGCTGCGTAAATAGTAGTAGTCATCATGTTGCTTGTACAGCTCCTTACGTGTTCTCAGCTAATGTCCTCCTGAAGTTACTGAGCCTGGAATATTCATGGCTGGTGAGCAAATATGCTTCATTATCAAGCAGTAAATATCTAATAATGCCTTCCATTTCCAGATTAAGAACATACAGCCTGCAAGCTTTATTGGCATGGATGCATCCACAGAGTGGATGATAATATGTTCTGCACAGACTACTTGCTGGTTTACAGGGATGAACAATTAGGGAAGTGTGCGTAAAGGTGGAGATGATTATGCAAAGAAATGGTGCAGTAGATGTTTTAATAAACAAAATGTATTGTAGGACTCCGTGAGGAAGAGGTCTTGGTTGTTTCAGAGCCTATGGAAAAATATATGCAATTCAAAATTTATTTTGATCAGACACGTATGAACATTGCTAATGAGACAATGCTCTGCACTATAATCTGGAACTGCTATGCTGACTTGCCCAAGACGGGATACGGGGCTCTGAAATTAAGTAGGCATATAATGTGGGATCCACTCACCATGTCATGTTGGGACATGTAATCTTCCACTCTCATTTAGTTTGGCCAATCTGACATGGCCTGTGTACCCACCTGTTTATCCAATCAACGATCAACAGGCCAGCTCATATTGCTGTATCCTGTCTGACCCAGGACAGGTAAGCTTATTCTGTTCTTATTTCCCAGACAGCAGTCTAAATATACAATAGTATCTAAGCTATTATTGACAATACCCTGCAGAAAGATTGCTGAAAGAGTATAACAAAGATTTGTGTAGCCGATCAATTTGGTCAAAACTCAAGATATGTTATTGTAGTCCAAACTGAGACCTTGAAATACATAAATACCTCTTTAATCACCTCCAAATCTCAACTTAGATTGCAATTATTTACTGAAAAGTTGACTGAAAATTAAGTGTTTGATTACATGCACAATATCTAGTAGGAGCACTTGATATTGATCCCATGGACAGGAAGAAGAAATGGATGAGAGAGGCTACCTTCAATTGGAGGCTGTGTTCACCAAGGGAGACAACCAGAGCTGCAAGTTCTGCTTCCTTTGCAACCAATGACTGATGGAGCCGTGCCCTTGAGCTGCTCGCTTCATCGACCTTCCTCGTGTACACTTGCATGCACTCCCTCTCCAACTCCAATAACATGCGGTCTTTCTCATCTTCGCTCACCCCAATCTCTGCCCATATTTGCTGCTCTCCCGCAACCATAAACACATAATTACATTGGTAGTATCAGAAAAACCAGATTTTGTAAACAAGATCTGACACGAGCATCATTACAAAATTTGATCTGATATTCTTAATCCTTGAAATTACTCAAATCATCAAAAAGAAGGATTTCAAAATAAGTCAGAAGAAATCCCCATCTTCAAGAAGACAACTCATGGAAAGATAACGATGCGTTCAAAATTTTCCATTTTTGAACAAGGACAATTAAGAGAGGTATATCCAGGTACCCAATACACAATAGTTAGAAATAGCATCATGAATCTATTCAATTCCTAAGCATTTTCGTCGAATTGTTTTAAAGTTTTTTTTTTTTTCTTTCTGCAACTGAGAGATTGCTAAAAATTAAGAAAAAAATACGCAGTAAAAAGCCAAAAAAAAGAAAAAAAAGAAAGGAATCACGAAAGCGTCCAATTTTGAAAACCCAGAGAAAAGAAGAGAAAAAAGAAGAAAGGAATCAAGAGACCTAAAGCACGAAAAAAGATCCCAAAAGCACGAAAAATGCCCGGAAATTCAACTTTAAGACCACTAAAGAAATCCCATTTCCCGTTCCCCTTAGGCCACGAAATAATAAAAAAAGAAGAAATACAGAAGATATGAGAGAGAGAGAGAGAGAGAGAGAGAGCGGACCTCGAGCTCTCTGAGCAAAGCACCACAGGTGGTCTCCATGCTGATACTGGTTCTCTCCAATCCCCCCATTCCCCTTTCTTCTCCTTCCCCTTTCCACTGGAGAAAGAAAGAGAAGAGGACACGGAGAACAAAAAGAAAAAAAAAGGCCGACTTTCCTCTTCTTCTCGGGCCACGCAAAAGGAAGGAATAGAAAAAACCTAAAAAGAACTAAACAAACGGGGCAATGCTGGTTCTTTTACTTAAAAAATGGATGCATTTCGTCTTCTTTCTCCTCTGGGCCTTCTCTCGTTTCTAGAGAGAAGAAGGAAGAATGAGAAAAACTGATTTGAGTTCCCAAAGAACTGTTTGGATGGAACGATGGAGACTGAGAGAGAAGGGTGCAATTGATGTTGATAAAGTAGGACTAGAGAGAAGGCTTTGAGAGGTTTGAGTTAAGAGCAGCTTCTACTTCTAGGGTTCAGGAGGGAAGTACCCACAGAAGAAGAAACAGGGAAGTACAGGGTTTTGGTAGAGATAGGAGGAAGAGTGAGCAGACTGAGAGAATTTTAAAAATTTTCTTACTATTTTTTTGTTGCCAGGAATAAAAATATCAAATTAAAAATGAGAATAAAAAATAATAAAAAAGAACAGAAGTTGAATAACACTAGTTGTATATTACAACAGAATCAATAAATGTCATTTTTTATATTTATATTTATATTCATATTTTATGGTTTTTATTTCATGTTCTTTTATTATTTATTATTTTGTTTTATTTAATTTCTAATATTTGTCCAATGCGTTTTATATTTTCTATTCAGTACTATTTGATGATTAATATTTCTATTTTTTCTTTAACATGGCATCATTAATGTTATTTCCTAATTTTTATATTTTTTATCAATAGGAATATATAGCAAGAAAAGTTGCAAGCCCAGGGACTCTAGCAGTTGGATGTGATATAACTTTGTATATATTTATCAGTTTGTTAGTTAATTTAGCATGGTGGAAAGAGATCCTGACAAACCAAAAAAAAAAGAGAGATCCTGACAAGAGCTGATGTTGTTGTTAGGGTTTTGAAGAGCTCTTGGATCATTTACTGTGGTGGTACTTCATTAAATAAATAGGTAAATTACCAAATTATATATAGATTGTTTAATTCTATATTCTAATAGTTTGCATCTATAGTTTGGGTCCATTGGGATGCTTTAGCCTGAAGTCAACCATTAGAAATTGAAGGGGACCGCATAATGGGATGTTAGGTGTGTGTATTCTATGTATCTATCTACCTACATTTGGTGTTATAAGGTGTCCTGTAGATTTTTATTTATTTAGGTAAGGTGGTGTTGTCAATGAGTGTTTATTTTTTTTATACTTCTTCAATAAATTTGAAATGAGGTGTATTAAAGTCACATCTTTCCTATATCTAGGGAAAATTTTCTTTAGCTTCTCACTTTTTTTGAGTAGGAATTGAAATAAGTCTTTCTCATTCCTTAAAAAAAAAAAAATTTGGGGAAATGAAAAAAAGAAATTTTTTACAAGAATTGGATATACTAATTGCAAGATAATTTGGTGCACCACAAGCTTGTTCGTTAAAAAAAAAAAAAAGGATATGCTTTGTTTGGATATCAACATAGAATTCCACCTCTTATATATATCAAAATTTAAAATTTGTTTTTCCTTTCATGTCGAACATATTTTTTTAACTTCTAATTGTTATGACAACAAATTTAATCTCAACTTCAAACATATTTTTCTTACTTCTAATTGTAGCGACAAATCTAATCTCAACTTCCGTCCGAAAAGGATGGCGAGCCACATTTGAATGTTATGCTAGATTTTCAGCACAAGTAGATAGTGAGTCCCTCTCTACTACAATTGGCATAGCAAAGTGGTGAGAAATATGGAGACGCAAGAGATTGTGACCTCCGGCCAATTTTCTCAAACTATTCTCTATGATTTATTGTTGCCTTGACTACAGGATAAACAAAGCCAAAAGGAATTTGTTGGTGGTACCATCCAACTACCTTAATTAGTTTCCATTGGCTCTCCAAGTTGGATCTTAGCCTTGCAGATTTTTTCAGTAGGTGAGGTAGCCCTGTTATGTTAGGCGTAGATTGAAGGCTTCAAGGATGTTATATGCTTTCAAGTAATTGTGATGTTTTCCATGGTTTGATTCCAGGCCTGACATTCAGATCCAAAACTAACAAATTATATGTTTGAAATAGACTGGGTACAAATTTTGGTCAAGTCGAGCCAATTTCGCCAACCTGCTCCACTAGTTCGAAAATCCGGTCTAAATTTATGATCCAAATTTGAAGTACGCATCCAGATATTTAGGTTTTTATTTTGGATCGATATAGCTTCAAATGTCAAGTATTTTAATCATGAGTGATTTATTATAAACTTGCAATTCTTGGATTACAATGTAGAAAATATCAACAAAATTATCTCTAGGAGAAGCTCTAACTGCATGTAGGTTCCTCTAAAGGCTTTGCATACAGTGTATGCACAATCAACTCGGCATAGTTCCAATATTTATTCAATCTCTTGTATTAGTTGAGCATGCTCAAGTTAGGCCATGAACAAACATAAAGGTTTATAATTCCATAATGATCGTAAGCCTGCTCAATACTTGAAGATAAAAGTCATGTAATTGCACCATTTTTCTGAAACGCAGAAGTATGGCAGTGAGTGCTGTTATTACCTGTAATGAAGTGCTTAAGCTTTGGCAAAGAGGGGTTGTCACATAAAGCTAAAGGAATACAAATACCAACTAAAGCAAAAGAATTCGGCGGTGGGGTATGAATGACACGAGAACACTAAGAACAAGGATAGAGACAAGACAACCAAATGATAGCTGGCATGGAAAATGATTGGCTTTTATCCAACCATCAATTCCATTTATCTTCAGCTTTGCCATCATAATCATAGAAGAGAAGTTATTGACCATGATTCAGGAAGTTAAGTGCTCTTTTGGCATCTTAACAGCCATGAAGCACTCTCTCTTGCAGTCAAAAAGAACACACATGACATGGTGGTGAATTCAAGGAATAAATGAAACAATTATATTGTAACATTTAGATGCTAAAATATCGATCGCATGAAGATCACGATAAGAATTCGCAACTACCCTGCTTCCTGGCTTTTTTTTTTTTTTTGAATATGTTCCATCCACCAACTTCTGTGATTCAGCAAGCTTAAACATAATCACAGAAGCTGGTGGGTAGGATACAGATTTTCTGAAAATCGATTTTTTTAGACCTAAATTAGTTTCTCTTGGCCTTGGCTGATAAAATAACTTCATATATCAGTTAATTTTGAGAAACAAAAGAGCTTATTTTGATTCTATAATGTAGCTATAGTTATCTGGCCCTATTTGTATCCATTTATAGCATATAGTCCAAAAACACACAGATAAGGTTCAAATGTTAGCTAAAGAATGCCAAGAACGGAGCAAGAAGCATAAATTGGTATGATCTTGTACGTATCCTTGATTCTAATCATGCATAGGTACAGATAGTCAATGCTACTTTGCACTCATCTCAGTTACCTGCAGTGGAACAAAAATTGAACTACTCAAAAATGTTTTTTTTTTTGAGAAAAAACTCATAAATGGGTTATAGCTTGTCATCAGACAAATTTTTGGGAGAAATCACCAAACAAATTGGGTGATCCAAATATAATAGTTCATGGATTCATTCTGATGTACAGTGTAAAAGGGAAACCATAGATATAAGAGAGAGAGAGAGAGAAGCATGACATAAAAAATTTAAGAATCTCATTAACTATTAGGATGAACTGGACTTATATGAGAGGTCTAATGGGGCTTTGACACTTCGATTCTTACAGCTGAACTACTTGCAGGACTCGAACTTTCTCTTAGTCTGACACATTAGTTTAATCACCAAAACAATATTCCAACATGAAATTCATTTGTAGAGACACTGTAGAAACTCTCAGTGAACCTTTACAAGATTACCATTTAATTTTTAGGTCTTCTATGAAGGTGTATTTTTTGAGAAAAGATGTTTATAAAATTTGGTAGCGACTGCATATATGAATTAAAAGCTCCACAATTCAGACAAGTTGTTTACATAAACTCTATGTCACTCACTTCTAAGAAAGCCACAGGTGGAAGTAATGTAGAAAGAGATGGAGAATTTGTCAAGTTCTTCCTTTCCCACATCAGATCATGTTATTCTGAGTCTTCTCCTTCCTCATCTCGATCCTAATCCTTTGGTATACCACAATGCTGGTCTCGTGCTCGTGCACACACATATGACGAGGAAGCGGCTCCCATGCATCGCAATTGAGCATAAATTAAAGATATATCATATGTTTACACCTCGCGATCAGTGATCAAGGCTTAATTATTGTTACTTTAGTAAATCAAGGCTAAATTATAAGGCAAAAGCTTCACATCTACAAGAATTGACCATTGTTTTATTCAGCCTGCCATGTGTAAGAGCTATACATTGACTCTTATGACTGCCATGGATTTCTTAGGACTTGAGACATTGCTACCTCATGTGCGTACTGCCACCAACTTTGATATTTTTTGATAAAAAATATACCTACGGTTGCCTCTAAGCTGGTACACTGGTCCTTAATGCTGTTCCTAATTGAAGCTCTTTCTGCTCCATTACATGTCATTACACTAGGAAAAGTCCTTCAGTTGATTAACATCTATGATTGCAATGCACTCAAGTCTGGGCCACGGTGCTAAGAGAGGTTCCTAGAACTGCTCTCTCTCTCTCTCTCTCCCTCCCCATTTGGAAAAAGATAACATGAATGAGTCCTTTCATAATGATTAGGCCAATCATATGGCACTACGTTACCTTCAAGTTTTTAAAGAAGTTTCCTGGTGGGTTTGGATCTAAGAGGACACTCATCATGGTCCTTTCTCACTGGGGACCCCCACAAATTATCCTACAGATACATCTTGGTTTTTAATTCCTGAACCCTGTTGAAATTTAACTTCACCAGTGAAAACTGCAGCACTTGTTTGCTTGCACAACTTGCACGCATGCATGTATTTATATATTGTAACAGGTAGTCAGGATAAGGCTTGCTGGTTATATTTGCGATTCCACAAAGACATTGCATAACTGTATCATATGAATTCCCATTAGATTTTCCTTTTTTTTTCCAAATTTACAGCAAACACAAGAACAGAGTGAAAATATATATTTGGTCTGTGACATGGCAAATGAACAGGCAAATTGAAACCTGAAACTTTCATAGCAAATGACAAGAGCCCTTATTACTGTCATCCATTACATGAATTAGTTAGGAAGTCACTAGATGCTAGTCTTAGCACTCTTCCCATTCCATGACAAGCTTCACAATGAAGTTACTTCATCAAGCTTCTGCTCTGTGGTCATTTGTCACAGTCTGAGGTCCTCTTCATCATAGGAAGTAACAAATTTCACTGCAACAACAACCGGGTTCTTAAGGTCAAACCATAAATACTTTGTCTTTAAGATGCACGACAAGAATAACCATAAATAATCCATATCTACCCTTCCTCTTGGGTTATATTAGTGGTATTAGTCTTTGTTTTTTTTTCTCTTGTTTTCTTTTATGAAAATTAAAAGAAAAATGAAGGAAGAACAAGAAGACGGAAAGACTTGCACCAATTAGGTGTAGGTTGCTCCACAGCTCTCTGCAGACCAGTATTCCAACCACATAGTATCATGGTCAGTGGGGCTCACATTGATTGTTATAAGTTGTACTGTCAATTTGCTTATGATTTCACAACAATTATACAGGGTCCACCTTAAGGATGGAGATTTCAGGACCACTCCTTTATTACACTTGGACCAGTTGAAATTTATTCAAGACTTTCCAAATACTATCTGCTTTTCTGATACTTGGGTCATATATCTTAGAGGCCATTTAATGCTTTTCTAACATAAGATTTGATGTGGGAATGTAACTTTGCACATGTCAGGTTAGCCTCAGATAGTGAATGTTCTATCATTATAGCAACCGTCATAATGATTCTGAAAACCTTTGAAATGGCACTATATAATGGCCATAGTATTTTTCGGTTAGCACTGCACCATTTAAATTTAATGTCAGGTACATAAACAACTATTTTGTAATCAAATATATGATATTGTTATTTGTATATGACATGATTGTTTCTAGAGATGTCATAAAAAATTATAATATATATTTTTTTGTCATAAGTTGTTATATGGATAATTCCATGAAATCAGAGTAGCACCAATTTTCAAATTCTCTTAGCTAAATAACATTCATAATAAAACAATAAAAGCACCCAGCAGTTTTAGGAATATGGTCATTCAGTGATCATGATGTTTTTGAGAAAGATTCAGTGATCATAATGGCATTATTCGAACCATGGCTAAGATACATTATGTAAACTTTGTTCAACTTTACATGCCAAGAGGGTGAATAAAACTAAATGAAAATAAAAAAATCGGAAGTTAATCATGTAGATTGGCAAATAATTAGTTTAATTTTTTTTTTCTACCTCACTGTAACAGAGTGGCAAGGAGAGGAATAGGCCTTGAATATTGAAACAGGTTGAAAACTCGGAAAACAAGAAACAAACAAAAACAATAACTATATGGAGATTTAAAAAATATCCTCTCCTTTCAAGTAGGGAAAAGAAATCAATCCATGTAGCTGCATTAACAGGACATAGCCTTTCTTTTAACTGACATATTTTAACAAAATTTATGTAACTATTTCCATCATATACCAGCCACATGTAATATGGGACCTTTTTTTTTTTGAGAGAGAGAGACAAGCATGTAATATGGATGTGAATACTGCAATTCTGAAATATCCACCAAATTAGATACTCCAGTAGATGATAGAATTATTTATACACATTCTGTGCAAGTTGGACTATGGTATACTATCCATGTGTGTTATCTTAGATAATGCTGGACCAGATCACAGCAGAAAGCAAATTTGGTGAGAATAAAATAACCAAAATTCGGTGTCTAATGTCCTTGATGTCTTGCTGCAAACTTTCATACTCTAGGTTCCATAAAATTTAATAGTTAGCACCAATATTATGTTGACATTTCTCTTCAAACATTCAAGTCATCAATTTTAAAAGACTCTCTACATGTTCAGCAAAAGATAGGCATTCCTTATTAATGTATCCTTATCCACCAGCAAATGATTCCTGAACCTGGTCGGCTGTCACCTGCTCCTAGACATTCAACTATCTCATCATTAAGGATCTTAGATGGTCGATGCATCAGAAAACCAAGACAGCATATTCCATCAGATAACATATTTTGGTGGCCCCAATGCCTCCAATTATTTCGGTCATTATTTGTAAGGTGGGAGGATTCCCATCAGGACCATATTAAGTGTGGGTAATACATAGATACAGATATACATACATCCATATATACAAATTGTATGTGCATAGAGATTTATGTTTCAGTCTATAAAAGAAAAGCATGCTTCTTGCTAGCACTAAACTGATGTACCGCCCTTTGAAGGAACAAAACGAAAAAGAGACCAAAAGATTATGCATCCCTCTATTTCAATGATGCATAATTCATATATATCAAAAATCTAACTAATAAATCACCCAAGAATGGTATCTGATGAAATTTAAGAAGAAAGTTATGGTCATGATGTGCTCAATTATCAATGTGATGCCTGCTCATAAGCAGAGGATTACTAGTCAATAAGATGCAGTAAGACTAGAGAAGAAAATAGTGCACAAGAAATTTAGATAGTCCTTCATCCAGACCATGACTCTCAGTGCAAAGGATTTGTTACGCCGGCCTTTTATCTATGATTTACCAATCACCAAGGGAAGAGACAAATTTCCAACTACAAAATAAATGCATTCAAAAGACAATCAACAATGATCAAATTTCATCATACCATCTAATATCCAGCACTTTTGAGTAGAAAATTACTTGCTCCTTAAGAATAGCATTACCATCTTTTGGAACTCCATACAAATTCATTTTAAGAATTTCTATGGGTAGATAGCGTTCCAATTCTTTAGATAGAGAACATCAGGAGGTTCCTCCAACATTAGATGGATGCTCGAAAAACCAAGACAAAAGATGATGGTTCATTTATACTCTATGATCTATAGAATAACAGGTACATGCAAATGATAACCTGACGCTCACATTTTCTGCTAACCTTGTCTCCTGAGGTCATGTGCAAATTATAAGATTGAAAGCTAACAAAAAGTATAGCACTTAAGATTCGATGGAATAGTACTCTTGGCATCACAATGTTAATTTTACCTATATTCATCCTTACCTCAATATTTTAAATTTCAAAAATACATATAACTTACAAAAAAGAAACAACTTTAAAAGTGTCTTTTTCTATCACAACAGTCATGTTCAAATAAATGTTAGAATTTTTATTTATATTCTTTGGGAGAAATTTATTCTTATTAGTAAAGTTCAAAATGGCAACGAAGTGTTTAGTAGCCAATTTCTGCTAAATTGTGGTTTCAAAGAAAACTGATGCATAAAAACCAAGGAGAGAAGCCCAAGTAACCATTACATTATGGTCTCCTAATTTCTAGCAAGGATCAAGGCTGCATTAAGCAAATCATTTAGCATAAGAAAGGCACGCCAGCTAAATATTTGAAGTAGAACTTGCTATTAAATATGGAAGGTTGAAAAGACTAGGCATAATAATTAAAACAAACTTCATGAAGGACAGCTATGAAAGTTATCCTTCATGAAGGATAGATGCTTCAAGATAATAGGGGGAGGTGAAAAGCATTGAAATGTCTTCAAGATGGCTTCACCCGAGGACAACACTCTTTTTATGGAAGGTGATATGGGACCGCCTTCCGACGAGAGCAGTGCTGAGTGGACGTGGCTTGAAAATTCCCTCCAAGTGCGGGATGTGTGGTGCTGATGAGACGGTGGACCACGTGCTATTTTAGTGCACATGGGCGAGGTTGACGTGGCAGTGGGCAGGAATTCAGCAAGAGGCCTGGAGTCAAAGGGTGCAGTGCCTACAGGTGATTCGCCAGTAGTTGGGCAATCTGCTGACACGTCAGGAGGCTGTTAGCGCGACTTGCACAGCGCTTCAGATTTGGCTAGCAAGAAACGTTCGTACTTTTGAAGAGCACAGGATGTCACCGAGGTTTATGGCGAAGTACGCCCGAGTGCAGGCAGTGGAGATTAGTCTCACCTCTTTTTCAGATGGACCTTTGATGGGGTTTTCCCACTGCTCAGGACATCTAGGGTTTCCCCTCTGCTCGGGCAGCCCCTCAGATGGTGTTCTTCACCTGAGAGCCGCCACCCCCAAGTTTGCTCAAGGCCAACTTCGACGGATCCATCTAAAGTCATGAAAGAACTTTGTTTTTTTCAATCAAAAATAATCATATATATCTCCATGAAGACCAATTCCTTCATAAGGACCAAAATTTGTCGATCCTACATGATCAGAAGAAATCTAAATTGGATTAAAAACTACAATTTTTGGACCTGAAAAATTGTAAGGTTCAGAATTTCAGCGTAAAAGTCATGAAATGCTGAATGCTGATGAGCTTGTCTGCTAAAGCCTGGTACTCTGGATAGGAGTCGGTATCTTTCGCGAGAAAGAAGGTTCACCTTCCTACACGCGAATCCACCGTTGGATCACGCGCCGCACAAACCTCAAAGCGCTCCGAACTCCGTGGTTCATAACGGTGGGTTCTCGCGAAGGTGAATCCTTCTTTCCGCGCGAAGGATACAACATACTCTTCAAAGACAGGGGACGAGAATCATGAATCTGACAAGGAGCATAAGAATAAAAAGAAATCGACGCCAGCGGCAGCGAATAAAAAGGGGAGGAAAGAGACATACGTTACAAGAAATCCATAAGGAGATGAGGGGGCAAAGAGCTTCAAATTGCTCTCTCTTGGTTGCTTCAAGACCATCCCTCTCGCTAAGCAACCACGCCTTCCTCTCACCGCCGAATAAATTGTATATGGAAATCAAGAAACAAAGAAAGAATCAATTAAGATCAAAAGCCAAAGTCGATGTTTTTTTGTGTTTTTATTTTTATTTTATTTTTTATTTTTTATTTTTGCTAAAGAAAAGGGGAAGGGGGAGGAAGGGACAAGCCCACCCCGCGTAGCAGCCCCAACCACTGGGCCCCCACCCCGCCAGGAGAATGTTCGATGCGGGTAGACCGAGTCGTATGTTGGGCATCCCGACCTATTTTACTCATACCCTCCCCACCCGTGGGCCGGCTCAGTTACCCGACCCGACCCTCCGTATGAGTACATCACATCTGGCACCACCCAGGCT
Source organism: Phoenix dactylifera (assembly GCF_009389715.1). Lineage (NCBI taxonomy): Eukaryota > Viridiplantae > Streptophyta > Magnoliopsida > Arecales > Arecaceae > Phoenix > Phoenix dactylifera. Next base: position 2,685,119 of record NC_052397.1, on the reverse strand, counting down.
ACCAGCCGACCAGTAGTGCTTCCAGACCCCGTATCCAGGCGTGGGGCATCTGTGTTTTTATTTGCTGAGATTCTATGGTGAGAGTAGGGAGGAATGTGTCCACGAAGAAGGAGAGAACGATGGGGGGACGTTGGAGTTGCTTTTTCGGGAATTGGAACGGAAGAATTCCGGGATTTAGCATTCAGGGCTTACTCGAAAGGCGTGGACAAGGAATTCCAGCAACCATGGCGCAGGGCAGAAGGTATGGTGACGAAGGACAAAGACGACGACGTCTCCATCTCCATATCTCTCTGTGCGTCTTTTCTTCCATCTTGTTGGCAGAAAAGGTTGGGATGCACGGCCGTGGTAATTGGCAGGCCGATACGGCGAGCAAAACGTGAGCTTGCCTCTGTTCTCTCTTCCATGCCTGTTTACGTTATGGCCCATACTGTTGTGCCGAAGACGATTTTGGTGGGGATAGAGCGGCTTATGCGTGGCTTCCTGTGGGGCTCCTTGGGGAGAGGCCACGGGGTACATCTGGTGGCCTGGGAGAGAGTTTGTTTGCCCCTGGGCGAGGGTGGCTTGGGGGTGTAGTCACTTCTGGCGAGGCGAGAGGCGCTTCTGGCGCGGCGAGCAGTGCAGATTGTTCTGGAGCCCCAGGGACTCTGGAGTCAGGTCATGATAGCGAGATATGGCCGGGCAGGCCCTGCTGGCCTGGCGGTGGGGAGACGAAGGACCTCCTTCATGTGGCGGGAGGTTGGGAGGTATTTGCCTATGGCCCTAGCGCACGCTAGATGGTTGATTGGTGACGGTCGAAGCATTGACGTGATGGAGGACCCATGGGTGGATGCACTTCTGTTGAGTTTGTGGCCGACGATGATCAGCGGTGAGGGGGCGGAGGGGCTACGGGTGTGTGACCTCATTATGCCGGGGGAGGCAGGGTGGGATGAGAACAGACTGGACCAGTTATTTGGGGAGCACTTAGCCAAGCGAGTACGGGCTCTTCCTGTCCCGGGATCAGCAGGGCCAGATGTCAGAGTATGGAGCACCACTTGCAGAGCCAGAGTTAGAGTGGGTGATGTCTCTCGGGTCCTCCAGCAGGGGTCAGAGCTGGGCAGGGAATGTGGCTAGGTCTGGAGATTCGGGCTACACCAGAGGGTTGCACTTTTCCTCTGAAAAGTGGTCTGGGACCGTTTGCCGACAAGCTGGGCACTGAGCCGACGTGGTGTTAGCATCCCCTCTGTGTGCCTGTCTTGTGAGGTGGACGAGTCAGTAGATCATGCACTATTCCAGTGTGTTTGGGCGAGGTGGACTTGAAGGCTGTCCGGGATCCTGGAGAATGCCTGGAGCCGAAGGGACTGCTTTTGGAGGAGGTTCGGCGGTGGTCTAGATCCCCTCATATGCGCTTTGTGGCTATTCGAGCGTCTTGCACAGCGTACCAGGTATGGCTAGCCAGAAACGCCCGAGTTTTTGGCGAGCTCCGTCCATCCCCACGGTTTGTGATGGAGCAGGCACGAACACAAGCAGCAGAGCTCCTTCATGTAGGGTTGGATGATAGATCTTTGATAGCTCGGGACACCTGGGGCCCCCATGCTGCTTTGGCAGCTTCTCACACGGTGTTTTTCACCTGGGAGCCCCCACCCCCGAGTTTCCTCAAGGTCAATTTTGATGGTTCGGTCCTGGATAGAGGCAGGAGAGGAGGGGCAGGTTTTGTTATCAGGGAACCGAGCTCTACCATGGTGGCAGGGGGGGTGTCAGATCTTCGATACCTCGACCCCAGAGGCATAATTGCAAGCGACTTGGCTGGGATTCCGACATGCACGATGAGTGCTTCAGGCGAGCTCTATCCTCCTGGAGGGCGACTCATCCACGGTGATCAGCTGGGCCAGGAGTGCATCCTTTGCTCCGTGATATAGGGTCGATGGTGGGGGAGGGGATCACCTTTCGGGCTATGCATATATATCGGGAGGCCAACGGGGCCGCGGTCTGGGTGGCGGCATATGTTGCTAGCCACTCGGGAGACACCCTATGGGTTGGTGAGGATGACTTGCCCGGTGCATTCCGGGACATTTTGTTTGCAGATTCGTCTGGGTGTATTCGTACCCGCCTTGTATGAAACACCTGTTTTAGCAAAAAAAAAAAAAAACGCGAGCTTGCCAAAGCTAAAGAAACCGCATCCTATCTTATTTATTTATTTAAGAATACCTCAATTTCTTTATTTCACGGCCATTTAGTTTAGTGTTTATATAGTTGGTTTTTAAAACAAATTATATATTTAGTATTTTATTGTTCAGTTCTGCTCCTTGTATAATTCTCCATTGATTTTCATGTATATAAATATATATGTATTTGTGTGTGTGTGTACACACACAAACATATACGTATAAATATATATGTATATATATGCATATACATACGTATAAATATATATGTATAAATGTGCATATACATACGTGTATATATATATACATATTATAATAGTATAATATGTTATATTATTGTGGTAATTATTAATTATAAGATAATATATTGTTATATTTTATTATAAGCATAATATAACATAATATTATGATCATAATTTTATATCATCATCATCATCATCATCATCATAATAATAATAATAATAATAATAATAATAATGATAATAATAATAGTTATATTATGATAATATAAGATATGATTATACTAATAATATTATAATATGCAATTGAAAATATAAAAGATAATATATGAGATTATATTATATTATATTATATTATATGGTTAGATTATTTGATTAGATTATAATATAATAATTATAACATAACATAATAATATAATATAATATTTAATAATAATATAATATAATCTATTATTTGATTAGATTCTAATCCATTATATTATATTATATTATATTATTATGTTATGTTACAATATTATTATATTATATATTATGTTATAATTATAATAATATTATATTTATTATAGTAATATAGTATTATTAATAATTTATTACTATATCATATCATACTATGTTATATTACTATACTATAGTATTCAATATTCTATTGCGCTATATTATAATAATATTATACAAAATAATAATTTTTAATATATAATAATATGTAATATTATATTGTATTATACTTCACTATACAATACTATGCAATATACTTTATTGTCATTTTATTATACTAAAAATATTTTTTTATTTTGATTACCAGAGATATGTTAAAACTTCATGGCACTTTACAAATGTAGTTACCAAACAGCAAATAATTTTTTATAAAAGCTTTTCCCAGAAGTTTTATTTCCAAAAGCTTTTAAAAGCTCTATTACCAACAACAATTTTAAATAAAATCTTATTTGGCTAAACTTGGCAAATATAAGATATTGTTTTACTACTATACCGAGGTTACCGATATATTTGGATGCTACCCAGTCCTGACTTGGAGTGAAAAAGGATGTCTTCCAATCACCATACCAGGACCGTAGATGATTAGACCTCAATCACTACAAGAGAAAAGGGTGCCAACAGATTTGAGTCCGCTCCAATCCCGACTTGGACTAGAGAGAGAGAGAGAGAGAGAGCCTGTCTTCCAATCACAACCACCTACGTTCAAAGGTGCCAACAGACTTGGATGCTCGCTGGTTCCATCATCATTTCCGCAACCATCAAAGAAAGTCCCAACAGATTCGAATCCTCTCCATTCCCAACTTGGACCAGAGAGAACCTGTCCTCCAATTACAAACGCACATCTGCCATGTGAATAGAACCCACAAGATGCTGTCTCACGTGCAACAACAAGCCTTAATCTAAACATGACCACCGTACAAGCCCTTCCAAGTCCAGTCCAAGTCGATAATCGAAACGATCCCAATCCGGCTGAGTTGGCATAGTCTTCAAGGTTATCACCAAGGACCAATGCAATTGGCCAAGTCTTAAAGGTTATCTTAGTTCTCAAAAGAATAAAAAATCCCACCAGGGAAAAAAAATACAACAGTATCATAGTTTTAACAGGATCCTAACAACAATATATTTAATTGCAAACCCCAAATTTAAATCTTTATTATCATATTGGACTATCATAATGGCATCTCACAGTATATTACACTAGCCAGCCACCGGACAAGACAAAAACTCAGCTTTCTCAGCTCATGCATGCACAAGCGGAAAACAAATGATCTGAAAATGGAAAATTTGTGAAGAACCGCACTGTAAGGTATGATATTGATATTCTGAAGTAATGCCCGTAGTTACTGTTAGCTCGGTGACGGCTGCAATTTATCCTTGACAGCAAGCGCTGCTGCTGTATACCATGTTGCTGCAGCCATTGCTCCAGGGTCAGGAACCAAAGCTTGAAGATCAGCAGCTACGTAAGTGGATCGACCAGCCTGCAGTTAACATGTAAGATGAAATGCTTGCGGATGCTCATATAATTCATAGCAAGCACTGTGAGTTTGTAGACTGCCACATGAAGAACTAATTTCATAAACCATTGTTATCTTTGAGTGATGCTTTTGATGAAATGATCTTTAAACTTTGATGGATGCTTCATGTGGTGCACCAAAATCATAGTTCTCACCTCATTATTAAATGCAATGGCCAAATGACTAAAAGCATGGGATCAAAATTCAACGAGAATATGGACCCTTTTTTTCTGTACAAGTATATGGGCCTTGTCATAAAGAGTCTTGATAGATGCTAGCAGAGGTCAAGTTTGCTGGTGTATTCAGTGCATACTGATGTTCGTTCATGATGCACGTTAGTCATGCATAAAATTCAACAAAATCCAAAAACATAAAGAAACTTGAATTACTTGTGCATGCATGTCTTTTGTTGACTCTGCCCCATTCATAGCTGCTTCAGATGACAGGAGAAAAGCTGTCAATGGATCATCCCCTGCATCCAGCTTCTGTTCATGAAAAAGAAAAAAAAGCATTACTTATGTTAGAGAAGAAAGCTAGGGAAAAAAAGAGGAGGGGGGGTTGAAGCGAACTTTTGCTTACCTCCTTTAGAACTGTTAATGCTGGAATTAGAGCATCCAACATTGTGCGGTAGCCTGCACTGGCACCACCATATTTGCTGACTGCGGCAATTGATGCCTCCAGAGCACTGGCCCCTAGAATGAAAGGAAGGATGACAATTCCAACCAGTTACAAAGAAGAATATTTCCCATGATTCCCATCATAAGTATAAACAAAGAGCATCACCATACATTGTTTTGATGTGACAATTGGGCTTCCCTTCAAGCTTGTGTATGCAGCCTTGCAGAATATGTCATATCTGTTGACCCATAAATCAAAGCATTACTCCTACAAGAATATTGAAATCATGATGCTGATGAAACAAGCAGGAAACCGCAAAATTATTTATTTCGACATCATAAATTACTGGGGCTAATAGTAAGCCTATATTTCAAGGTAAGACTGAAAAGGAGATAAGATGGATGAAGTACAAAATCCCACTAGTTCCACCCATCACCCTTCGGATTGAGGCCCCAATCTCATTTACAGTTTCCGCAGCATCATTCAGAGGGTAACTGCAAAGCAGAAACCTCTGCTTAGTGATCAAAAGAAGATTGAAAACTCCGTCGGAGTTATTAGATAATCTAGAAATTAAATCATTTTTACAACCAAATCACCATCATAAATAAGTGGGTTTCACATTACTGTCTCAAGTAGGAATTACAAATGCTTATTAAAGCATGAACCTTTATAATGTGCTCTTTCTGCTGATGACACCAATTTTAAAAAAAAAACCCGATTGATTAAGATCAATAGCTTGACTGCAAGACAGATATCCATATATTTGATGTAATACTCAGACTTGATTGAGAAAGATATTCATTAAAAAATGGTAACTCAGCCAACAGGTTAGGCGGCTGGAGACTGATGTCCTCAGCTTTGTTCGTACAGTGGTTAAAATTGATATCTGAATCTTCGCTTATCATAAAATTTTCAGAAAACAGAATTACCAGCTCAAAAGTCATGCTGCTTATCCAACTTATATTTAACTCAGAATGTCAATGGCTAGGATTATCCTCCTAGGCTTGCCTTCCTCTGGCTGTATGTGTTTTCTCACCTAACAGTTCGGGAAGCCATCTAAATGCATCATATGCTAGTTCAAGTATAAATCTTCCAGAAGTAGATGCTGAAGTTAAATCTACAATTGGAATGAAAAGTTAGTATCATATGATAAAGTTAAATCTTCCAAAACTAAACAATGGATGGCTCAAGAATTAACATATTATCATCAGAACTTGACATCAAAACAAGTTTGCGGGAAAAAAGAGACAACACCATGAAATTTGTGTCGTGGTTGTGACAGGGCTTTGAAATCAACAGAACGAAGCACATGTATTGCACCAGACATGAGTGCATGCATAAAATGAAATTTGGTAAAACCCTACTGTTCATATGAAAATTAATTAGAAGTGATCTTTACCATTTCTTCATGTCTTCAAGAACAGCTGTAGCACCTCTATACATCTGTAAAAGACATACATAGCATAATCACGAGCGATAAGAGACGAACCATAGTTATATGAACTTCAGTGATGTGATTTGAGAAATGAACTCACAGTAGTTCCACAATCACCATCACCCACTTTACTATCCCACTCATTTAACTCGTCCCGAAGATTGATGATTTCATTTGCAGCTGCTTGAATAGCAGCCTCCAGTATGCAGCCTTGTTCATTTAGCTCTTGTGGTCGAGTGAATGCCTGCCGAAGAATAGATAAGTAGGTATAACCAAAAAGGAGCTGTCTGAGCAACATGAAATGGATAATATGACCATAATATGCATAACACAAATATACCTTGATGCGGAAAAGTTTTCTAGTAATGAAAGAAAAGGTTAAGGTTACTTATCAAACAAAGTAGTCACATCAGCGGTATACAAGAACAATAAAAAACAAAGTTTCAGTTTCATAATCTTCATCCTAATCAAAAAAATTTATTAATTTTATAAGTAGGCATTTCTTGGCTACCATTACAATCCTGAAACTATGTGTCTCTGTGTCTGTGTGAGTGAATGAGAGAGAGAGAGAGAGAGAGAGAGAGAGATGAATTTTAATTGTTGATCACTTGATCTTCCTAAGACAAATTTTGGATCCTTTGTTCTTTGCAAGAGCTAATTGCAAGTTCAATTCTAAGAATCTTGAGAATCCCTTATCATCCCACTTAAAGAGTTCAACAAATAATTTGCACTTGATGCAAGAGCAGATCATTTGTTCTTTCTGCATGAGTCCCACCTCGTCACACACAAAAAAAATCAGGTTTGTATATTTAATATGTTTTTAAGAAAATGCTGCCTTGTGATATTATAAGATAAAATCTGAAGTCATATTATATGCAGAGACACCTTCACCACCAACAACAGAATCACTCATCATCTCAGTTTTCATTTAAGAAATTGCCAACTCATTTTCAATGAGAAAGCAATACCACCCACAAAGGAAACTCCTGATTACAAGTCACTGACATCAAGAGTCTAAGCTTCAACTACAAACACAGTATCCCATCTAAAACACAGCCATCACTCTGACTGAAGTTCTTGGTGAATGCTGAAGAAACTTTCCAGAGACCTAAAAACAACTACTCTTATATATGAAAAACATTTACATCTTATGGAGCCACACTACATTTCATGAACTTTTTAACATCTCATTTTTCATTTAGGACTGAGTTCAGTATTACTTAACATATGATAAAGTTGAACCACAGATAGAGGATATCACTCTATGGTTTTCCTCAGTAGACCATTATCAAATGTAATTTTCATACCTTGCTTCAATTTTGAACAGAGTCTCATCCAAAACTTTCCCATTTCCCTGACTGAAGTTTTTGGTGCACACAGCAAGAAATTTACGGACTTGAAAATATATAAATGGGAAAAAAAAAATCTGCATATTCTCGATTTCTTGCACCAGCCTGTCACTGTTAAGCAACATAAAAGACAAAAATACACTATATATCAAGGATTCAAATACTGCAATGCGGGGCTATCCTAGTTTTCTCATTAAACAGTATGCCCCACATGCATTCCTGACACTCGAGATTGAGTGGCATCCCACGCGAGTTCATGGACTGCAAGGGGGTAAAAATGGGCATCAAATCCCTGGATAAACCACATAACCTCATATATGGTGCACAAATGCTAGTTTATATTAGGGGTGGCAATCGGGTCGGGTCAGGCATAAACAGGTCGGGTCAGATACAAATCGGGTCAAAAAATTATAAACCTGAACCCGACCTGTTTATTAAACAGGTCCGGAATTACAACCTGAATCCGACCTGTTTAATAAACAGGTCACTTGATCCGACCCGTTTAAGACCCGTTTAAGGAAAAAAAAAAGAAGATGGGGGCCGGCGGGATGGGAGGGGAAGAGACAAGAGAGAGAGAGATAGAGAGAGAGAGAGAGGAGGAGGAGGAGGAGAGACCGAGAGAGAGAGAGAGAGGAGGAGAGACCGAGAGAGAGAGAGAGGCAGAAGGGTAAGGGAAAAAAAAATATTAATTGCTCATCTTCTTCCCTGATCGGCCTCCCTCGCCACACCGCACCGCCCGAGCCGCCACACCGCACCGCCCGCAGCCTCCGCCTTGCCGCGTCGCCGCCGGAGCTTCACCAGTCGAACCACTGCCTCAAGATCTACTGTGATCGTCGCTGTGCCGCCGTTGCAGCGCCGCACCGAGCCACCACCGTTGAGCACCGCTGCCTCCATCGAGCGCCGCCGCTTCCGTCGAGCGCCGCACTTCTACCGCTCCGCAGCTCAGATCCAACGCCCCCTCGCCTTCCCGATCGGACGATCCACCGCCTTATCCGAGCCGCTCGCCTTTCCGATCGGGATTCGTGATTTCTTTCGACAAGAGAGGGAGAGCCGAAGAGGTGGGAGGCGAGGGGGATTCGACGGAGAGAGAGAGAGAGAGCCAGGTCCATGGAGGGTTCAACGCGACAAAGGGAGAGATGAGGAGGTTCCCTGACGGCCTGACGAAGGGAGAGATGAGGGTTCAACGCGACGAAGAGAGAGATGAGGGTTCAACGCGATGGCCTGACGCCCTGACCCCGTCCCATCTCATTAAATCACGCTGGACCTATGGGCTAAGCAACCTGTGGGCTGTGGAGATAGGTAGTAAACAACAGCTATTGCTTTTCTTTGGGCCGGGGCTTGGGCTGGCCCTGTTTGATCCAATCCAACCCATATATTAAACGGGTTAAACAGGTTAAACGGGTCAGACATTTAAAATATGTATCCGACCCAATTAATAAACAAGTTAAACGGATCAACCTGTTTATGATCCGAACCTGTTTAGGCCAAACCCGACCCTGTTTATGGCGGGTCGGGTTGGCGGGTCGGGTCATATTTTGCCACCCCTAGTTTATATTGGGCTGGGTATTCAAGGGCAAAACCCCAAATCTCCCTCTCCTCCTTTAGCCATTGCCGCTCCCTAGCCCTTCTCTCTCTCTCTCTCTCTCTCTCCCCCCCCCTCTCTCCTCCTTTAGCCATTGCCACTCCCCATCCCTTCTCTCTCTCCCTCGCCCCCTAAAAAAACAAAAGAAAACTCCCCCTCTCCTCATGCACCAATTGCCTGCCCCTTCTTGGCCCGAAGGAGGAAGGCAATGGCAAAGTGGCGCATGTAGCTCCTTAGCCTTTTCCCCCGCAAACGCTACGAATCGGTGCACTAGAGGCCATTACCCCTCCGCCTCCTTCGGCACTGCCCCGCCGCCAACTCCAAAAACTGCCCTCCGCCTATGCTGCATCATTTCAGCATCCAAGTGCCCATACTAGTGCCAATATTTTGTTGTAATGGTATGGTAGCGATAATACTATCTCATTTCAACGATATGTCAACACTTGCAATATATGTTATTAAGTTCCACTACTTATTATGCAACTGGAAGCTTTCTATTGTGGATGACCCAAAATATTTCACTTGGCTTACAAACATCCGTGCAAGACATGCAATGTCTAACAACATACACATGTATTTTTCTTTATCAAGAGTTTGCACAGCAAAGAAAGAACTAAATGGCATATTCCAATCTCCTGGTGCATTCATCATGTATGAAAGGTTCAAAACCTTGGAGGCCCCATTTATATTCCCTGTCAAGCTGCATCCTATATCATACAACATGTCTAACAATTTTCTTATAGTCTTATATTCTAGAATCTGTATAGCCCATTATCAGATCTAGGTGCTAATATGAAAAACATAATCCGGTAGAAGTTTCCATTAGAGTTCGAACCTTGACGTCATTTCACTTGCTGACCAAATCGATGATCAGCGCACCAAGTTCAACCACAAATTTATTTTGCCTATCTTTATGCCAGGTTCTCCAACCATCCAAACTCTAACTGTAAACTGTTATTTTGGGTTTTTTCATGTCTCCAATTGCTTAACAGAATGAGAATAACTTCGGACCAAGGTACGCCATCTCGGTATTGGGCCCCATACTAGTGCTATACCATCACTGTGTCAGTACCATATGGTATGCCCTATACCACCCGGTTCGATACAGTATTGGGCCCCATACTAGTGCTATACTGTCATATACCTATGATCTTCTAGGCATCATCTGGTCCTGATCTGACATCTCCACATGCTTTGACCAATTTGTACTTTGCGACTTGTATGGCAATATACATGCATTACTAATAGGGCAAGTTTTATAAAATTTGAGATACCGGACATCTAAGTGGGTTTAGATATTGAATTTGAAATATTTTAGTTAAAAAATCTATTTGAGGAAATACAAAGGTGATTGAAAATTATCAGTTGATATGTTTGTATTGTATCAGCCCATATCTCAGGATTTTTCAGTTTATATCAACTAAGATAATCGGAGCCAAGATTTTCTATATATTGTATGAAGGGTTGTGAGATACCAATAGAAATCAAGATCTTGGGCAAGATGAAAACTTTGACAGGGTGCAATAGGGCATAAAGTTTTGAACCACAAGCTCCTGGTCCTTCCTATCTATACTTGGTCCAAAAAGGTGCCCTAGGCTGTGATAAAAGGAGTGACTAAAAATTTCCAAACCAAGACTTTTGTAACTTTTACAGACTAGATAATAGATGTAAAAGTGTAATATACATGATATGGAGGATGAAACAAAGCAAGATGACTTCGAATATAAATTTATTTAGTCAATCAGAGATGTTCCAGCACTAAAAGGAATGCTTTTAAAAGATCCACCTAAACTTATCGTAGATCCATGGAACATCATAACACAACGACTTAAATACTCAGGTTACAGTACCAAAATGTATTACAACAGGATAAGATGACCTCCCATTAATCAACAGAACAATAGGCTATAAAAAATAAAGTGAGCTAACTGGAAAAAGGAAAAGGATATAATTATTCCTTCATCAAGGAAGAATCATATATTTTCTTTTTTTCATCTTGAAGGAAATGCAAGATAGCCTAAGCGGAATAGTTAACTTCATATCAGGGGCGGCCCAATACATTTGGGGGCCTTAGGCGAACTCATTAGAAGGGGCCTTTTTTATTATTATTTAAATAATAATTTTTTTAATAAGTATAAAAATATTTTAAAATTTTTATTTAAAAATAATTCGCCTAGCTTTTTGAGAAGCAAAATTACTAATTAAACTTTTATACTCAAGATCCATTAAAATACTATTTTCAATCGATAATATAGCTAATCCATTTAATCTTTCATGTGACATAGTTGATCGCAAATAAGATTTTATCAACTTTAATTTTGAAAAACTTCTTTCAGCAGAAGCAACTGTTACAGGTATTGTTAATAATATCCTATATGCAATGCATGCATTTGGAAAAGAATCTGTTTTTTTTATAAAACTTAAAATATCAATAGGGGTACTAGTTTCTGTTTGTAAAAATTCTTTTAAAATTTTTAACTCTGAAAACAGATCAATACCATCAATATCAGAATATTCACCATGCTTTAAAAAGTTTTCAAGATTAAGACAACACTTTTTCAAATCATCTTCATTCAAAGATTTTAACTTTCTAAAATTAAACAAAAAACCAAAAACATTTTCATATACGGTAAATTGTTCAAACCTATTTTGAATTGAAAAAATAGCTTGATCTACTATATATAAAAAGTAATCAATTCTAAAAGATTCTTCAGCTGATCTTGTTATCTCATCATCATTATTTTCATCAAAATATTTTTTTCTACGGATCACACGTTTTTCACGAAATATAGGTTCTATTTCCATTTCATTTGCAATTTCTTTAGATGAATTCAAAGCATTCATGAATCCATTTTCCCTATAACTTTTCAAATAAGAAAGAAGACCTTTTAATTGATCTATAGCAACATCAATATGCATGTCTTCAGATTGTAAAATCTTACTAACTGAGTTAACAGCAAACAATATATCATACCAAATATTCATGCCCAATAAAAATTCAAAATTTTCAATCTCATATGTAGCTAAACATGTGGCTTCACTCTTTATTTTAGGATCTTCACTAGTTTCCGCTAATTGAACTAAAGCATCTCTTATTTTAGGAGCTTGGTTTTTAATTGCTTTGACACTTTCAATACGACTTTCCCAACGTGTTTGTGATAAGGGTTTAAGAGTTAATGTGGATATATTATCTTGTAAAATTTTCCATCGTTTTGTAGAAGAAGAAAATAAGGTATAAATTCGTTGTATCACTCCAAAAAAAGATATAGCTTTAGGACACGAGTTAGCAGTATCACATAATACTAAATTCAAGTTATGACATCCACATGGTGTGTAAAATGCTCTAGGATTTATATCTAATAATCTTCTTTGTACACCTTGATGTTTTCCTTTCATATTAGATCCATTATCATACCCTTGTCCTCTTATATCATTAACCTCAAGTTTATGTTTTTCTATTATATTTATAAGTTCATTAAAAAGGCCCTTTCCAGAGGTATCATCTATTTCTAAAAATTCTAAAAAATATTCTTCTACTTTTACTGAACTTGTTGAAGTATCTACACATCTTAAAACTAGGGTCATTTGTTCCTGATGGCTTGCATCAGGAGTGCAATCAAGTATTACAGAAAAATATTTTGCTTCTTTAATCTTTTTAAGTATTATAGCTTTAATTTCAGATGCTAACATTTGAATCAATTCATTTTGAATATTATGACCTAAATAATGATTGTAAATTTCACCATGTTGAATGCGTCGAATATGTTCTTGCATTATTGGATCAAATTCTGCAATCGTTTCAATAAAACTTAGAAAATTTCCGTTATTGCTTTGATAGATCTTTTCATTCTTTCCTCGAAATGCTAAATTATTTTTTGCAAGATTTTTTACGACAGCAATAATTCTAAATAGAACTTTTTTCCAATGATCCTTCTCTTGGTTTATTTGTTCTTGGAGATTTTTATCAATTGTATTATTTTTTAGCAATCTCACTTCTAACTCAATCCACCTATTCATGCTAATGATATGTTCATTAGTTGTTTCATGACTTTTAAGCTTGATACCTAGATTTTTCCAATCCCTACTTCCTTCATTGACTAATTGACTCGTGCTAGACTTTGAATCAAATAATTTACAGCAAAAACAATATACTCTATCCAAATCTTTCGAATACACTAACCATTTTCTATCATGTTTTTCACCATTAGGTAACTTACGAATATAATATATCGTAGAAAAGTGTCTATTGTTTTCATCCTTAGGAAAATGAAAATCATAATCCCTAATTGGACCTCTTTCCACTATTAGATCTCTAAATTTTGTATCAATTATTTTCCATTGACCAGGATCATATAAATTTGTAGGAATAGAACTAGTTTCACAATCTTTTTCCTTGTTTATCCTATCTCCATCTGATTCTTCATTGTGTTCTTCACTAGATATTGTTTCACTGGCAATCTCATTTTTTAGCTCTATTTCGGGTGCCTGTTCTATTGCTAATTCTTGAGTTGAATTTGATGTAGTGTTATGTTTGTTTGTAACAACAAATCTATCTAGAGCTCCTTTTTGAGATTGAATGAGTTTATCGATTTTTCTTTTTTTTTTGAGTTTTTCATACCCACAGTCATATTTTCTATTAGACATTTTAATCTATAAATAATATTATCAAACTAAGCAATTAAAAAACCACCACAAACAAATCAAAATATAAATAAGTTAAAAATGATAAAATTTAATTGTGTCAAGAAAAACAAACTCGGGTCCCGACAAGTAGTGCCGAACTTAATTGTGTCGAGAAGAGGTGGAATAGTTCCGAACTCGACAGCGAGAAGAGGCCGAATAGTGCCGAACCGCTGAAGTAGTGAAGTCAGTAGACTCACAACCAATCTACAATTGAACCAAAAAATAACAAATTTTAAATTAATTACTTAACTAAATATAATTTAATTAAACCAAAAAATAATTAATAAAATCTCACCTCAGTGGGATTGGGGAATCGGGATCACTGGACTGTAGACAATGCCACAGTGGGAACCGGGATTTGGGAACAGCCGAACCTCGGGAGGTGGCCCGGTGGGACCGTGGGACTGGGAGCCTGGGGCTGGGAGGAGGTCGGGTGTCGCCTGTCGGGTCCGTCGGCCGTCGGGACTTGGGATTTGGGAACCGGGAACCCCGAGGCCCGAGGAGGCCGCCGGCCGGAGCGGCGGAGGAGCTGAGGTCTGACGAGAGGACGGGGCCACCGCCGGCGCCGGTCACAGCCTCACGGGAGGCCGAGGACGGCGAGTCGGCGACGTCGGCGAGAAGAGGATGGGACTGAGGCCTCACCGCCTCGGCCCTCGGTCGCTCGCCGCGGAGTCGGATGTCGGAGGAGCCGAGGACGGCGACTCGGAGACGGAGTCGGCGAGCCGGCGAGGACGCTGGACGCCGAGGAGAGGACGGAAGTCACGGGACTCTGCACGGACGCACAGTGGACCGGACGTCGGCGAGGAGAGCTAGAGAGGGTTTTGCAAGCCGAATAGCCGATCTGCCCTGCCGAGTGCCGAGACCGAGTGCCGAGAACCGGAGAAGGTTCCGGCATTAAAAAGGCAGAGAAGGGGAGACTGGAGAGTCGGACTGTCGGAGAGAAGGGGGGAGCCGGGGAGGAAGAAGCCGTTGCCCACTTGCCCGTTGCTTGTCGAGTGTCGACGACTCGACCGCTCGACCACCGACCACGCCATCGCCCGTCGCCCATCGCCAGTCGCCGCAGTCGGCCTCAGCCTTTCACCGTTTTACGTCGCGTCGCCGCCGCCCAAACCCGCTGCCCACTCCGCTAGTGATAGCCCATAGGCATAGCGCCATAGCCAGTCCCCTCCCAGTCTCCCAGATAGGCGATAGCCTTGAGCTGGAATAAAAAAAAAAAAAAAACAACTGGGCGGTGGGGGCCTTCCCTGGGCCGGGGGCCTTAGGCGACCGCCTCGGTCGCCTAAGGCTCGAGCCGGCACTGCTTCATATGCTCTATAAAAAAAATATCCATGCTATTCTCCACTAGTTTGAACCCTAATAGCACTTGCAGCAAAAAAATTGAAGAGCTATTAGAAACTGTTTATCTCAACAACTAATCATGACATGATACCAGTTCCTCAGTTTCAACAACCAATCATGACATGATACTAGTTCCTCAGTTTCAACAACCGATCAAGAAAATTCATCAATTGGACAAACATCCTTGGTCCATTTAGATTGAAAGTCCAGAGGTTGTCTGAGCCTACAGAAATTTCTAATTTCAGTATATTTAGTCTATGGAAAGTTCGACAAACTAAAACTTTTACGTTTCTTAATAATGTCAGGGATCAAAATCAGACAACTTCAACAGCATCTAATGCATTACACCATCAAGTTAAGTATCTTCCCCTGAAATTATTATAGAATACTCGATACAATTGTTATCGAATAATTAAAGACTTAAGGAAAATGTAGAAACCAAAGCAAGTACCATCCAATGACAGAAAATGTTACTCATTCTATGATGTGGAAATCAGCAGTGCAAAATGGATTTACTTCTAACCTCATTATTCCTTGATGAAGAAGATGGTGGCACTGGAACAGGAATTTTAGCTGGTGGGCGATCACCTACAGGTTAAAAAGTACATGAATCATCAACAACTCTTACAAAAAAACAAAAAACCAAATTAATATATTTCAGGTTTCGAAATTCGTATGAGCGGGTAGAATGATTTAATGCAAAAGAACTGAATGTTTTATGGTTATGATGTCTCAATCACATTTATCTCAAAGCAAGGATTTTGTAAAAATAAAATTATATCGATCAAGATAGTTAGGACAACTTGACCATACCACCAAGCTAAAAGCACAAATAAAACATGCAAGGGCTAAAAGCACTATAAAAGCATGCAAAACAAAGCGTATCCAAGCATAATTTAAGCCCTTTATCTAAAAGAACAACATGCCATGCATTGTACAAACACGTACGCATAGAGACATACACAGACATACAGACACACAGAAAGAGAGAGAGAGAGAGAAAGAGAGATAGAGATATATATATAGAGAGAGAGAGAGTTTCCTTATTGATATTTGTTACCTTCAGCAGCAACAGGCCAGTATGGAGCTTTAGTTGGGGCATCCAGACGCTGCAAAATTGCTGGTTCTGCCTTCATAACAGTTATGGAGAAACCTGCATAAACAGTTTATGATTCAGCCAGCATGACTAATGTAAGTGCACCAAAGCCTCTTGCATGAACCGACCAGCCATATCTAGAGAAGTCATGAAAGATCCAGTATAAACTCTGTCAACAGCCAGTCCATACTCCAGTTGTAGCTCTGGAACTGCCTTTCTTGCTGCAATCATCAGCTCCATTATCGGAGTGGCACCCAATCTGTATTATAACAAATTAAATCAAGCAATATTTTCATGGGGTTAATCAAAGATGTTAAGATGCCCACCTAGTCAATAAGCAATAGATAAGGTCAAGGAATGAGTTATTACTTTTTATACTTGTTAGAGAGTGTCCTTACTCCTTGAAGCATGAAGGAGTGAGAATTGAAAGAGATTCATTTTTATTATATAGAAAGGGTTTGCATGATGCACTGATACTCTATTTCATCACTACCATGAAAAATTTTATTTCAACTTTTCAAATGCCATTGTTTTATCAACAAACTTTGAGAAAATATAAATAACTTGACAAGGTTTAGTAGATTTATAAATGAAATACATATTTTTAAACAAGCATCTTCACACTGTGCATATTATACTTATTCAAACAAAATCGTGAATAAAGATAACAATGCAAGGATGCGTCAACATATTAATCAAGTATCCAAAAAGCTGGACCAAGATCTGCCGAACCAGGCCAAACCACCCAGTTCAGGCAATACCGAACCGACCCGGTTGTAAACCAAGTCGGTTCGCTAATAGAAAACGGTTCTGGCCCATACGGGTCGGAACCGTAATGAGACCGACCGAAACCGGTCTTTTTCAAGCCGAAACCAGATGGTTCCGACCGGTTCGACGCCGATGCTAGTAAAATTCGCACCGAGTCAAGTATATTGCCACAGTGCGAATGTTGTGGCAATCATGCCACAGTGGCCTACTGGGGGTTTTAAAAGCTCCTTCAACAACATTGGAAGGGCCCGAGAAGGCCTTCCCAACGGTGAGTTGCCATAGTGCCAGAGCTTCCTCTGTCCAAAAAATTCATAAACAACACCGATTCAGGCTATTAGAAGGAAGAACCGAGACTAAATAATGTGTGCTTTCTCTCTCCTATCTCCTTACTTTTTCGGGAGCTTAAAAAAATAGATCAAATATTGCAAAATAAAATAAGATCATGCCAATTTTTTGAATTTGGGCTTGATTTTTTATATGTTGTAAATCTATGGACGATGTACCCACTGACATAAAAATTTTATTTTTTAAATTTTATATAATTTTTAAAAATTAAAATTATATTTTTGGATTAAAAAAATAAAATTTTTAAAATAAAAAAGGTAAAATCAAAAACGTATTTAGGAGCATGCAAGCTACTCTATATAAAAACTTGGTACCCATTCATTCAAGTTTTGATGTGATCATGCGCATAGTAGTCTAGGCCTAAATTTGGAACAAATTGATAAATAAGTAGCCTTTTATGTATGCCCGAGGGCCTAAAAAATTATATGTAGCATCCATTGTTAGATTCTACATGAATATGAGCTAAAATTATTTTTAAAAATATCAATATTTAAAAATTTTACATATAAAAATAATTTAAAATATAAATTTAATACAAAAAATTATGAAAAATTAGTAGTACATATTACATAATTCAAAAGTAATTTCTAAGGTAGAAATCATAATTTTTTAAATTTATGATATATATAAATATTTTTTTAAATAAAAATTATTAAAAATATATAAATAAATAAATAAATTAGGGTTATATATTAGATAAATCAGATGTATTTTCTAAGATAAAAAAAATTATCATCGTTGTATTAATATTTTGCTAATTTTAAATAATTAATAAACTGACGTACTTAATCGATCCGGTGTAGGAATGGAACCATTAAGAAAAAAGGATCCAAAGCGTGATATTGGCTGGGAGCATGGGCAAATGCTCTCGAGCCGCCACTATTGGTAGTGCAACTGGTGCAACATAGAGTTCAGGAAATGAGCCTGATCCGAAAGTTACGGCCCTATATCTAGAAAAGGTAACTTAACTTAAGTGACGTGTAAGTTAACTGGTATTTTCTATTACTAACATGGTACATTACGGTTCTTTTTCATAGACCAAATTATTTAGAGAAGGCAGTGACAGCTTTGGACAGTGAACAACTGTCGTGAGTAAAACGAGTATGAATCCAGATATGTTACACATCAGGTGGACATTCATATGGCGTTAGATGGTTACTAATATAGTACTATCTTATGTCTATATTTCTTCAATGTTTTTGCACCTGAATGGTATATTTATTTTGAGCTGTTCACGAAAAATCTTAAGAGGGTAGCTATCCGGATCCTTTCTTAGACGGTCTCCTCGAGTGGCAAGTAAAGAAACTATTTGACACAAAAATGCCTCAACGACATTGTATATGTCCATTACAATCTGAGGTTAAGGCTAAAATATTCAGAAGAAAGTGGAGCTCAAGTATACAGATCTGATCCATAATGCTTTCGTTAATGATGAGGATGATCCTATGATCGAATGGCTTATGGGCAGGCAATAGGAGCCGGAGCTTGACGAGCCCAGATCGCCTCCACGACCAGCCAGCTTCGTAGCTCGCGAGGCTAAGGTCGATGCAGGGCAATGGGTTAAGCGCAATATTCCACGCATTCATACAACTGATCAGCCATAACCATAGGGGAGCCAGTCACCACATGACTCGTCCGAAACATTCTCTCAGAGATATTATCGAGAGATGCTCAAACAAGGCCACTACACTACTCGATCGACTTGGTCAGAAGGGCGAGGCCAGGTAGAGGGGCACGAAGGATAAGCACCAAAAAGAAAAACAAAAGGCACCTGCACCCCCAATGAAAAGTGTCGAGTCCTCGAGCAGCAGTGATGATGACAATTTTGGTGGTCATGGATCTAATGGCCATGGAGAAAGTGGAGAACAGAAGATCCCTATTTATAAGACAGTCGGGTGGTCTTCGACATACTGTTGAGTTCTAATTTACACATTACATAGGATAGGGACCACGATGCACGATCTAGTAGAGCCCGCGAGGATACGATTGTATATAGGAGACGAGCTCCTCGAGATCATTCAAGAGCACAATACAACTGCAGATGACCTCACATATGGAGTACAATCCATAGACGTATTATGTTCGAAGTTGTATACTGGATTCTATTATCCACAGCCACATGCAGCCTATGACCTATACGGATATGGATATGAATATGGTGCGTTTAAGGCATTTTTCGATGACTACTACGCAGCCGTATAATCAGCCGTCTTGCAGCCCGGAGCATCTCACGGATCGTATTTTGTTACCGGCATATTCGGATGGACCCCTCCACAGCTGTATAATCAGCCGTCTTGGAGCCAGAGCTTCAGCAAAAAATCCGAGTGCTTATAACCCGACGCATGTTCCTTATGGGATGAACGTACAAGACTACAACACCACTTGGTTAGAGAAGTGGATTGATGTGCCTCCTAACTATACTTATGATTCGGATATCTACGAAAGCCATCGCCACTCAACCCGATTTTAGATATCGCCATGTATATTGTACTTTAAATGTATATAACTGATTGTATTATTTTATATTTTTCACGTCACTACTTAAATTGAGAATATTTTATGTTGTTCATTTTATGATTTGCATCATTTTAAAGCAATAAAATGCATCATGCAGGTTAAACCAAAATCATAAAAATATTAAAAAATATTAAAAAAATAAAAAACAAATAATTTAGACTTAAATTCATAAAAAAAGTTTGAAAAGAGCGATTATCAATTAATTTTTTTGAGAACTGCAAAAAAATAGAGCATGCCAGCTCACGTGCCGGTCCGTGAACCAGCACGCCCTACTAGTTCGATTCGATACCGAACCGGTACCGAACCATACTGGGCGCCGACCGGTACGGATTTCAGTAAAATTGATGTTACTAGAGATGCTATTGATTAGTCTTATGCATGACTATGTTTTTAACTGCAATAATAGGTTATCAACAATTATCAAAGCACTGGTCACGTAACCTCTTTCTGTAACTAGATGTTATAATCATTACATCATGGCTGTCGTTGGTTAACATAATGATGACAACCTATTATTGCAGGTCAAGGGAGTCGATTACGACAAAGTGTTTGTCATTATACATTTGCTTGCCCAGTTAGAAGATTCCAGCTACTACGTTTCCACCTAATGCTCTTGAAATTTCTTTTTAGTTATAAAAAGGGAACATTACTTAAACACTCCCTCCCCTTAAGTTTAAAAACTTTCAAAGTGGTCACTGAAGTTAGTTAAATGGTTCAATATAGTCCCAAAACCTATCCAACATCCAACACCATTAAGACGCCATTTTAAAGAACAATTTTGCCCTTAGAAGAATGGTTTCTTTACCAAAAGATACCCTCTCTTATCCTCTTCTCATCTCTCCTTGCTCCCACCACCTTCTCTTCTGACACTTCTCTCTAAACTCCACTGTCCTCACCCCTCCTCTCTAACATGGTGCTACCCGAGCCCCATCCACTCCCACCACCTCCTCTTCCACCACGCCCTCCTCTTTAAATCCCATAGTCATCCTCATCCCTCCTCTCCATCAAACCTGGTCTCGAGCCCCTCCCATCACCTCCTCCTCTCCATCTAACGATTCTAACCTAGTCCCGAGCCCCTTCCATCACCTCCTCTTCCAACACCTCCTCCCCCACCTCTCAAAATCTTGATGGCGTCCTTATCCCTCCTCTCCATCTAACCAAGTCCCAAGCCTCACCCAGTCCCACCACCTCCTCTTTCACGACCTCCACCTCCTCCTCTCTGTCCCTCCTCATCCCTCTCCATCTAAACCATTCCTCACAAAGGTATTTTAGTCCTAAAAATCTCACATGACCATCACATGATGGAATCCTGTGAGCCCAGGTAAATAAATATGGATGGCAGGACCACATTGAACCGCTTAACTAACTTGAATGACCACTCTGAAACTTTTAAACTCAAAGGATACTAAAACTGGCCCTAAGTTGAGGGGGTGTCTGATTATTTTTTTCTCAGACCATGCTCTCCTTGTAGCAATAAGAATTTATATTACAAAACTTGATATTAGTAAAAACATGTCTCACTTTGTAAGGTGCTAGGCAAAGTAGTAGTAAAGTTTCATGGTGGCTGCACCAAAGAATCTTGCCCTAAGTAGCCCAATTTTTTTTTAAAAAAAGAAATAAAAAGTTGACCAAGGCATAAAACTAATCAAAAAGTAAATCTAGAAAGATAAGAGTCATAAAACAGTACTTACCCATTAATCATGAGAACCACTCTGCTCCCCCGTGTGATAGGAACATATTGAGTTTCCTGCAAGCAATTGAACAATTGCATGTAGAAGATGATATAGTTTTTGTGAATGTAGAAAAATCATTTCTATTAATGCATAGCATTCTGATAATAGGAATTGTAGACATATGTTGCCACTCTCTATTTGAACATATAAATTAAATATGCAGTGTGACTATAAAGAAACTCTACTGTTCATAATAACAAGTAGAGCAATCCAATTTTCGATAGAAATTTCCTGCCTAGAAGTTCCCACGAGCCGTGGTAATTGCCATAGAAGCACATTTCATTGACGTTGTGGCTGCAGGACAGCATCTTGAAACAGTGCTTTGATCCTGATGCCGGAAGGTGTCAAATTTCGCTAACAATTTGGAGGAAGGGCATGCTGATGCAACCGACTGTGACGAGAGAGATCCCACTACGACACGTACAACACATGGTGCTACAACGGGCAGGTGGTTGTTAGAAAAGGAGCATGATGGGTTACTCTCTTCCAAGGTTAAAAACACTACCTTAACCTATCACCCAAAGGATACAACTCTCACATGCTAGCTCGCAAAACAGAAATCCACTAGAAAGAGAGAGAATAGAGAGAAGGGAATAATAATTCCCATAATAAAATTTTCACTAATCAATAATTCAAGTATCTCAAGTATGATTATAACAGGAGCCCTGAAAGCGTATTTATAAGTAATACAAGAGAAACCTATTTTTTCTACTTTTCAATGTGAGATTTCAAATCCTATTCTAACTCGAAGAATTCTAACAATTAACTTTTCTAATAACATCAAAAGTTCTCAAAAAAATAAAATAAATCAAAACTCCTTAGAATTAACTAACATCAAACTTTCCAAACGAGACAAAACTAGCTTGGGTTCCGAGACCCATGCATTCCAGTCTCGCGCATCAGTATTGGCTCAAACCCACTTGCCTAGCAAGCCCTAAGCGCGCCGGCATCATACTCCCCTGGTTGGAGAAGACTCGCCATCGAATCTAGGTCTTCCTGGCCTTCCTGATCTTCATACTAAGGCGATCGGTTAGCTATGTTGAATGTTGCAGATACTCCATAGTCTCCAAAAAGTTTAATTTTATTATAAGCATTGTCATTAATACACTTCAAAATCTTGAAAAGACCATCTACATGACGAGATGACATTCTTAAAAGAGAATTGCTCTTGCCTCAAGTGCATCCAAACAAGATCACTTTCTTTGAAGACACAGGCTTCCCATGCTTGTTAGCATAACACTGCTATTTCACTATTTGTCAAAGAATTCTATCGCGTACCTCTTCATGTAGCTCCATGATCTCCTTTACTTGTGCCCAAGAGGGTAGATTGCTAATAAATGTCGGGCATAAATGATGCTTCAGCCTTGAACCGGCAGACCTTTCTGCAAAACAAGCTTGGTGAGAGTAATTGTGTGTATAAGGATCACTGCTGAGTGTCGCGGCATGCTACATTTTCAAAATGCTTTATTTTCTTCAGCTAACACGTACTTGGACCTAAACTGTGGCCAACCATTATTGCCCTTCTGGCTGCTGGTATCGAAAGATCGTTGAAAAAATCGCATGTTCTGTTTTCCCCTTTGTGATGGTTCAGATCCCTGATCTCTCAAGTCAGGCATACCAAGAAATGTATCAAGCTGATTACTTATATGTGGAGAACTAGAGTTCAATAAGGGAGACTGCAAGCGAGAAAGTTGGGGCAGAGATGGCTACAACTATTGCAGTATGCTGTTGCGAAAGTAGCTGATGTAGAACATTGTGTGTCATGTTACGTGAAATATTTTGTGATTGAGGATTGATTATCCATTGTTCACATGCTTGCTGGATGATTTGCTGCTGCAATAATGGGCTGGTACTGTAGAACTACTGAGGTAATATATAAGGATGCTGGAGGTGAAATTATTGCTTTAGATAATCACTACCTTTGACATCTACCAGCAGCGTAGAATGCATTCCCTGTTGAACCCATGGGCCCATGCTAGGTCACTAAAAGTTTAAAGACTGAAGGCTTCGAACACCAGTACCTTCTGGGATAACAAGACCACCATTGATATCTTTTTGATGCTACAATAGATCATCATTTTGTGAAGAATGCTGAATATGCTTTTGGCTCCTGCTTGAATATTCAAATGATACATAAGAAGTCTATGTCAAGAATTCTTCTAGCTGAGGGCTCTACATCATCATATAATCAATGGCTGAGGATGAAATTATAACAAAGGTCGAGAGATGTAGGAGTGCAGTAGAACGTTTATTGTAACTCTCAACAGATACTGGAGGAGGGATTGGAGGAAACAGTGCCAATGCTTCATCACATGTATTGTCAATCCATCGCCATAGCAGTTTATGTCCATCGTCAGGCTTTAAGCTGAATACTTCAGCAGCTCTTTCAACTTGTTGCGGTGTCCAAGAAGATGAAATAGAAAAAGAAGTCATATTCCACATACTTCACCTTGATATATTAACTCCTCTGTGCTTGGGCCTTCCTCGTCCTACTTGTTTGACTGGTCTTCTTCCTCCTCTTCTGTGCATGATTCTTCCTCCACCAAAGAGATTAGGTTTAGATTTGGGCTATCGGCAGCAATATGCCCAAACCCTTTATACTTGAAACACTTGCGGAGATTGGAGGCGATAGAACCTAAAAATGGGCGATTTATCTCTCTTCCTTTCCACTCTTAGCAAGCTGGGGTATATCCCGTCTGAAACCCACACTTGCAACGTTGTCATCTGGGGCGATTCATCAACAGGATCAGTCGGCTAGAGAGCGGCACTATTCTTCTTCCGGGGAGGCAAAGTCGTCCCCTCTACTGACCAAACCCTTAGTTCGGAGGTCTTGGCGTCCATACAAGATCAGCGGTTGATTGGCACTGGGAAACATTCGACTTCGTCTAGGAGGGATCCCATTCACTCCATCTTTCTTCCCAACGAGCCTATGTTTCTTGATTTGGAAGATGGGCGGGTTTGAAAGGAAGTCAGACATAAAGTTTTGGTCTCCTGTCTCGGCTACAAGCTCAGGATTTCAGTCTTCAGCTACGACGGCTATGGATCGGCCGGCTAAAGAACAAAGACCAGGAGCATAAAAGAGAAGGTACTCGTGTACGGGAATCGAAGTGATTAGAACAAAACCGAGCTTGCCGGCCAAGAATGAAGAAGCAACGGACGCTATTTGTGGACATCTAAAGTCTTATGGCCGAGGCTAGCAAAAGGTGGCTTGTTCATACCCTCCATGATGGAGACATCAGAGCCCTTCATTCAGATGATCCTGAGCCCCCAGATTGAGTCAGACTTGGATTGGGTCCATCTGAGTCCGAGTCATTTTCTTTTATTGCATTATTTACTTTTGAGTCATTTTCTTTTATTGCATTATTTACTTTTGTCTTAGTCAAGTTAATTTGGTCCGTTATTTTATTATTAGACTGATTGATTGGGTTATGTAATTAGGTCAATGTGTAAGGTCTATATAAAGACCACCCCTCTAATGTATGAGGAACTGATGATGGAATGAAAAAACCCTAGCTTCTTTCTTGTTCTTCTTCCTCCTCCTCCCCTTCTATTCTTCCTGCGTCCCTATAACATCTTCTTCCGTCTCCCTCTCTTGTTCTTCCTTCTTCTCCTCTTTCCCCGCAGTTGTGCTACATCAACTTGGTATCAGAGCCTCGGCTTTGCCCCTGTGCCAAAGCCCTGAATCCCTACACAGCATCTTTCTCCGATGCTGCCACTTGAATCGTCACCCCACGCCCGCTGCACAACCTCACCCCACCGCCTCCACCTCCGTCTTTCTCCTTTGACTTCCCACTGCCCGCTACCACACGCCTCCTTTATCAGGCCTTCCCCCCCTCCAAAAAAAAAGAAATCCTTTCTTCCTTCTCTCGATTCTCACATATGGAACAGGGGAAAGCACCTTTGCCAGGTCCACCCCACCTGTCGTCACACCCGTGCCCACCGCCGCCACCAATCACCGCCAGCAGTGCCGAGCCACTGTCGGGCATCCTCGCCGCCGCCGCCGCCCAGTGAAGGCCCGAGCCTGCCATTGGAGGAGCCATATCCCCCCGGGTTCCCGTGCCTGTCGACGCCGCCCGTGGCTGCTGTGGTCGGCCGCCTCCTGTCGCCGCAAGCTCCGTCGCCGCCGCCAAGACCTCCACCCCGCCCCGCAAGCGCCGCCGCGAAGAGCAGCATGCCCTCCCGAATCCGTCGGGAGGTTGAAGAAAACCAACCTAACGGGTAAGATCCAAACCCGTTACCCGTTTCTCTGTTAGCCCGGATCCATCCAAAAAAAACAAAGAAGCTACGCATGTGACTTGCACGTGATGGACCCTTAATGGGTTTTCGGAGCGGGTCACGCCTGATAACCTGGATCCTAACGGGTCTAAGTTGAAAAAAAAAGACAAAAAAACTTACCTCTGTTCATCTTCCCCAACCGCATACTGCGCCGCCGCCCTCATAGCGCCACTCCGTCCTCCGCCGCCGTCTTCGCCGAACCGTCGAGGTGCCGCCGCTCCCTCATGGTGCCTCCCCGTCGCCGAGCGCTATCGCCTCCGAGCCCCTCCTCCGTCGTCCGAGCCCGCGCCGTTCCGCCACGCCGTCCCCCATTGTCGCCGAGCCGCACCTCCTGCGTCGACCACGTCCATACGCCGTTGCCGAACCACGACGCCACCGATCGAGGCGCCTCCTCCCCGCGGCCAACCACAGCGCCGCCCGAACCAGCCGCGACGCCGCCGAGCAGCAGGCAGACCACCCGAGCGCTGCCCGCTTCCTCCGAGCATCGCCTTCTCGTTCCCCCGAGCACACCGCCCCTGCCCCCGCCATCTCCTTTTCCATCTCTTCTCCCCTGTTCTCCCTTCCTTCGGCCGCATCTTCCCCATTCACCCCATCGGAACCCCCTTCCCCCTCTTTGACCCGCAGACAAAGGCCCTCGGGACCATCAGGCAGCAGGCCCCTTCGGGCCCAACCCCAATCCCCTCTACCCGCGGGCCGCAACAGGCTTCAAAGCCCTTCCCCACATCAAACCCCAGCAGGCTCTTCATCAACCTGTGCGCCAGTAGCATCTCCTCTCCACAGCTTCAATCTCCAGCCAGTCATCTCTCCTCGGCGTCCACTTCAATCGTGCAACAGTTCGAGTTTAGCAATCTACACTACTGAGTTTTTGCGCTGCGTCCGACGACGTCTCCACTACTTGAGAAGCCATGAGCGAACGACTCTAGCCGACTACTTCACGACAGGTGATAGGTTTCTACTTTTTCTGGCTTGTTCATTTAATTATGTTCTAGTTCTCTTGCATGATAGCCACATTTTGAAAACTTATATTGCTGTCACAATTCAGAACATTGAACCTTTCACTTCCGAACCCGCCCTATTACCCATTAAATCTTGATATTAAATTAGCACACCTTAGTAACAGGACGTTTATCAATATTATTCGATCAGATTACTTTAGGATCAGAACAACTGTACTACTTGATTGCAATCTAATTTCTTAAATTGAATAATCTTAATCCTTAATTTTGAATAACCGAAGTAAAAATCAGCAACATTTAAACTTTAAGTTATTCTTGTGAAGACTTGCTGATCTCTAAAATCATAATAGATTGCATTACTAGGTTGTCCTGCATCAAATCTGGTCCTGCATCATATTTATTAGGGTTTCATTAGTGACACTGCATTTCACATCATTACCCAGTGTCATCATTGCATGCCAACCTGTAGTGATATGGAGTGCTATCTCAATCAACTGAAAACCCTTATAGCTACCATGAATTCCGATATTTTGAGGTCTCTCATAGAACAGATCGATGCCATGCGGGCTGGATACAAGAAATTCAAACAAGAGATCCGTGAGCTCATGCAAAATTCTAGGACCCCTACACCGCCAACCCCTATTGCAGCCCAACCTAAAATCGGTTTGGTTGCATCACCTGTAATCCTTCCCTATTTTCTTGGGCACCAAACTCAATGCTCAAGGTGTCAACAATTCGACCCCATAGCATCCCAATGTTCCATTAAAACCTACCTGATTACTGAACCAGAAGTTAGGAGCCAAGAGGTCGAATATGTCGAAGAAGTCTATGAACCAAATGTAGAAGACTATGAAGAAGACTTTGAAGACGAACCTACAGAATTAGACTTTGTCCAAAATGATTCCCAAAGGAAGACTATTGATCTAAGTACAACCAAGCCACTTCACATCACTATTGTGGAAGAGATAGTGACAGATATTGAGAGCCAGTCACCTGAATTGGCACTTGTAGCTAAAGATACCCATGTGGCGTCCAATCTTGAACATTTCCCTATAGTAGTTTTTCTTCTAGAGAAATTTCATGATGTAGTCCCTGATGATCTTCCGGATGCACTTTCTCCAATGCGTGATATCCAACACGCAATTGATCTAGTTTTCGGAGCATCTCTGCCCAACCTTCCATATCATAGGCTCAGACCGAATGCATATGCTAGGACCTGGAATTTAATGTTACCGACAGTTGAGTTTGCATGTAATAGTTCGGTTAACAAGTCCATAGGTATGAGTCCATTCGAAATGGTGCATGATTACAAACCTAAGCAACCCATAGACCTGTTTTTCATGTCTCATCAGTATAGAGTCTTTGAGTTGGCACAATCAATTGCATCACATCCACATTCATTGCATTAAGAAATCAGCAATTGTAGTCACTTTAATAACTTAAAATATAAATCCCTTGCTGATTTACACAGACGTTATAAAAAGTTAAGTGAACGAGATTACGTCATGATAAGAATTAGGCTTGAACGACTTTCTTCGGAAACGTTTACTAAATTGCAAACTTGTAGTGCAGAATCGTTCAAAATCTTAAAGAAAATCAGTTCGAATGCATATGTTGTGGATCTTCCTGATGACTATGAGATTAGTGCGATATTTAATATTGAAGATTTAGTCCCATACAAAAAGACAATATTCATGCCTTCTGACCTCTTTATTGTATTCATGCCTGCTGTTGAGCCACCACTTCCCAAATTTCATGCACGTAGAGAACAAATAGAACATATATTGGATGAGCAGGTTATTTCAACCAGGAACGATGATTACCAACGTTACCTTGTTCGGTGGAAAGGTCGACCAAAGTCTGACGTGACATGAATTTCCAGAGTCCAGTTGCAGCGCCTTGACGCCGATCTTTTAGAGCAGTACAACAGCCGGCCAGACCTGTACTCGACAGGATCGAGTTTTTCTGATCCGGGAGGAGTTGATGGGGACATCAGAGCCCTTCATCCAGATGATCCTGAGCCCCCAGATTGAGTCAGACTTGGATTGGGTCCATATGAGTCAGAGTCATTTTTTTTAATTGCATTATTTACTTTTGAGTCATTTTCTTTTATTGCATTATTTACTTTTGTCTTAGTCAAGTTAATTTGGTCCGCTATTTTATTATTAAACTGATCGATTGGGTTATGTAATTGGGTCAATGTGTAAGGTCTATATAAAGACCACCCCTCTAATGTATGAGGAACTGATGATGGAATGAAAAAATCCTAGCTTCTTTCTTGTTCTTCTTCTTCCTCCTCCTCCCCTTCTCTTCTTCCTACGTCCCTATAACCTCTTCCTCCTCCCTCTCTTGTTCTTCCTTCTCCTCTTTCCCCGCAGTTGTGCTACATCACTCCAGTAGCAGAGATGCAAGTTGCCTTTGGAACTTGCCTACCGAGGTGGGAGATCCATCATATCAAATTCACAAAGCAGCATAGGTAACAGTGGTTGACATTTTTTATTGGCTCAACTGGTGTGTGTATACCAGTATATAATAGTACATACTTTCTATCTATCTATGGATAGATAAGTATTTATCCGGGGAAGGCTCGGCAGGCCAAGACATGATCAACTTCTTGTTGTCCAATCAAAAAATTCAATGGTATTGGATGAGTCAAGAAAAGATATCGAACCATCTATTTAACCTCAAGACTTCTTTTCTCCAAGGAAAAATGGAACCGATCAAGCTATAATTATTCCTATTTTGTTTTTGAGAGATGATCTGGATTTGACCTTCTTCCTTATCTAAATCCAGTAGGTTCTTAAGTATTTGCATGCAAGAGAATGAGAAGTGGGTCCATGTAAATGATCGAGACCTCGCAAACAACAACATTGAGCAGCCATTCGAGCTTATCCAATGAAAAGGAAGAGACTTCCTCAGACTGAGTTGCAAGCAAGAGATTGTGATTGGCTAGATAGGAGGTTTCCATTTTCATTTTTTTTCTGGGTGCCCAAGAGAAGAGCGCCATGTGCTTTACAAGTGGTCTTTCGACATCAAATCTCCTCCAGCTTGGGTGCAGATACCAAAGCTTAAAAATAATGGCCTATACATTCTAAAGCTTGCCAACTAGCGTCTGAAATAGGTCTCTTCAAAATTTTGGATCAAAAACGGCAGGGGTTGCTGAGGCCGCCCTTATCCTTCTTCTGGGATGGCTAGGAGGCATCGACTTTGGAGTATGCCGATATCTTTGACATGAAACTCCCCAATTGGACGCTCCATCTCTATACCTTGAAAAGTACAAATTGCTTGTTCTTAGTTGCTACTTCTTAACTTTTGTTGTAAATCAAATCACAACATTCAACAGCCAATAGGTTTGGAGTTGCACAACTAGCTCAATTTCAGGCTTCAGTCCTTCAAGATATCGCGCTATAGTTTGCTCTTCAAGCTCCTTGATGTCACATATCATGGGGAGTTGCTCGAATTCTATCTTGTACTCTTTTATAGTTCGTGTTGCCGAATGTTGTGGAGCTTAAGAAACTTTTCTTGATGGTAATCTTCAAAGAGGAACTTTTGCTTGAGTTCATGGCACATCTTATCCCACGTTCGGATCTTGCCATGTCCTTCATGCTCACATCATTGCTTCAAATTTTCCTACCAAATTGATGCACACTTCTTGGGCTTGATGGCGACTAACTCGACACGTCGATCATCGGGAACTTCATTGAGCTCAAAGACTCGTTCAATAGTGTGGAGCCCAATCAATAAATTCATCGAGTTGCAGGCATCTTTCAAAATCGAGGATATCTATTTTGATGTTTAAGTCGCAATGGTAGCAATGTAGTCTTCATTTGCATTGGCGACAGGTCGATGAAGATGCTCTCTTATTGTAGAGTGGATTGAAATCTTCTACTTCTTCATCGAAGTGTTCACTTTCATCATCAAAGAGCTTTCTGTCGGAGTAGTGATTGGAACCCTAATGATGTCAATGTTCACATTGCCTTGCCATTGACGAAGCCACTAATTTTCTTCTTGAAGTTGTTCAAGTTGGCGATGCAATTCATCTAATTCAATGTCTCACAGATCTTGCTCACTTTAAACATGCTCTTCGACATTGTGGCTGCATGACATCCTGAAACCATTCTCAGATATGGTATGTGTCAAACTTGGGCAAAAAATTTGAAGGGCATGTCGACGCGACTATGGCGTAGTAGAAACCCCACAAGGGTACATACAACGCATAGTGCTAGAATGGGCAGACAGTTGATGGAAGAGGAGAAAGGATGGGCTACTCTCTTCCAAGGCCAAAAACACTATCTTGACCAGCCACTCCAAGGATACAGTTCTCACACACTTACAACCCTAGAAATCCACCAAAAGGAAGGAGAGAAAACAGAAAGAAGGCAAAGGAAGAATACTTCCCACAATAGAGTTTTCATTAACCAATAACTCGAGTATCTCAAGTATGACTATAATAGGAGCCCCAAGGGGTATTTATAAGTAATACAAAAGAAGCATATTTCTCCTACTTTTTATTCTGAGATTCCAAATCCTATTTTAACTCGAAGAACTCTAACTATTAACTTTTCTATTAACATCAAAATTTGTCAAAAAGAAAAGTTTAAAAAAAATCAAAACTTCCTAAAATTACCTAACATCAAACAATCCTAAAGAGACAAAAGTAGCTTAGGTTCCGAGACTCGTGCGTTCCAGTTTCGCGTCCAATGTTGGCTCAAACCCACTCGCCTAGCAAGTGAACCTTAGGCGCTCCAGCATCAAAAAGTCTAGGGTTTTAGTAACACACTGCTAGGTGGCTAGGCTCACCTAGCAACCTAGATGGCCACCCATTACAATGCGCTATCAAACACCACTAATAATCTTCTCCTTGATTCAAATTTTTCAGCATCATGGTGTCCAATAATGTTAGTTGTGGATGATATCATGAGAAACTTGTCAAACTCCACAGATTCGTAGGCTCCTCAAATTCAGATATGCCATAACAAATCATGAGATGATCAAAATATTTGTACACTCCTTGAAATAAGCACCTAGTTGAAGATGGATTTTAAGGAAACAATCTCAATTATAGTTTGCGTAGACCAAATAAATATACAGCCCTGCCAATCTTCAAAGTACTCAACAAATAAATAAAAAAAGAAATTCTAAATTGTGAAAGTAAAATCAAGGTATTAAATCATAAAGATTTTCCAACATATTGGTTCAGATTTTATGCAAACAAAACCATTTTTATACTACTCTAGGCACCCTAATTGATGTCTCATGCAATTCAATATCTCTAGCAATACAAGGATTCAGAATTTATACTTGAAATGAAAGGTGGCCTGAGTCTTTTACATTCTCCACATATGGACTAGAAAACTAACACCACCCTATACTCCTATGTTGTTCTGAAATGTCCCTTTCTGGGAACCATACCAATTTAGGATGATCTGATGAAAAAAGATCAAGAACACAACTTATGCTGGCAAGTAGTTGATGAAAATAAACTTGGTTAGTTTGCATCAACGGCTTTAGCAGGTAGGTAAGGACTTGCATTTGACTAATAAATAAAAGATCTTACCCAAAAAAAGGGGAAAAAAGAATCTGGCACATGAAGGAAAATAATGAACTGGAGAGTAAACTTAAATATTAGTCAAACAAAGTATACCGTTGACAAAATCTGCTTAAGAACATGAGATACTACTACATCAACAGGCTGGATGTCAGCAACAGCAGCCCCAGGCTCCCCATGCTGAAAAAATGAGCAGCAAACTAGGCCTTTTAGTTCTGGAATAAAAAAAAATACAAGGATGCCTATATAATTTTGATCCACATTTCCAGCTGACATGCAGTGCATTGACAAATAAAGTAATGCAACATCATATACCAAGTCAGAAAAACAAGATACGCATACAAGTGATGGTGTAATGAAGGCTTGTAATTGAAGTCAATTTGTCAACAAAATATGTTTAAGTTAACTTACTATTCCAAGACCAAGCTCCATCAGTCCTGGACCTAAACGATCAGATGTGACCTGGCCAGGCAGTGTACATATGGACAAGGCAACTCCCATTGTTCCCACCATTTCAGATGCACGCTTTGCTTCTGCAGCAACATCAGCTAGGGACAGACCAGCATCTGCAGCTGCCCCAGCAACCTATCAATTACAGAAGCATTATAAGTTTGAAAGTATACGCAAAAAAGACCAACAAAGTATACTCTTCAAAGGATTTCCAAAATATCTAACACTAAGCTCTGACACTAGAAATGTATATTTGTAACTGGGTTGAGAATGTGAAAATCACAACTTTAATCATAGACCTGGCTAAATAGTCCTCTAAGGGGTCACACTTTTTTCCAGTAGCAGATTCTGAACATCCTTACTCCTTGGACTCGATATTGTCCAAATGACAAAGCGTCAAACTAATGTACAGTCATGACCAGACTATCTCCATGTAGAATGGCACATCTTATCATCTATGTTGGGTAGAAGCAGGATGAATTGACTATGAATCTAACATCTAAAAAACAAAGATGCATCTGGTAGAACTGGTTCAATGCAGCCATAATGTTATTAGTATGTATTATGGCAGCTAGCAAGTTGCGAGGCCTTAACAGAATATAAAGGACACAATTATTAAGACCAACATAATTATTTTTTTCCAAGCAACCCCAAATGATTTCATCATTAACTAGTAGAGAATGATGGCTGGCAACAATAAAAGAAAATAAGGTGGTTCACTTATCCGGAGTGTCCATGCACTTCCCCATCACTTCTCCTTCTGTCTTGTCTTCTTTCCATTCTCTTGCTTAAGCATTTGTTTCAGCTATTCTATTTCTGTTTTCTCCAGATTTAAGGTTGAACTGCATCCATATACTAGTTCTAAGCCTTTAAGGCTGACATACAAGGAGTGTGATATTCAAATTTGAGTTTCATGAATCTTCATTACTCCTCCTTTTGTTCAAGATATGCTGCGAATGTGACTGCTGTCCCCTCTACCAAGGAATGTTAAAGAAAAATTCAAGATCTGTCATCTCTTTTGCCATCTTTCTCAACCTCAAAGAAAACAGCATTTATTGCTAACCCTACACCAAGCTCTACATAACCTAACCAAAAACCCATCACCTTCTCCATATAATCACAGCAAGTGAGAATGAGAATAAGAGAAATGGTTCTTATTCTTTTAGAACCAAAACTCCATCATATAACCTAACCAAAACCCCATCACATTCTCCATATAATCGCAGCAAGTGAGAATGAGAATAAGAGAAATGGTTCTTATTCTTTTAGAACCAAAACCCCATCACATTTTCCATATAATTGCGCTACCAAAAAGCAATGGTTCCTTCAGAAAATGATAAGTGGGAGAGCCCAGGATGTGTTCTCATGACATAGGATTATACCAACCGGTGGAAAAGTAGCTTTCCTATGTCCCTCATGGATTTTTCTTTCTCGTGAAACATGGAAATGCTACTTTCCTATCTCTCTCCTTTGAAAACTCCAACCAAATAAGAGGTCTTTCTTTATTTTCCCATTGACTACACTTTTCCCGTTCTTTTCCCATGAACCAAACGAGTCCTAAGATCTTTATTCAAAATTTGGAACATGTGCAATCTAAAATGTGCAAAAATATGCATTAAATCAGAGAAATGGCAGTGAGTATTCAAGAGGTGAGAAATGCCCAGTACTAAGAGCCACTACAACATTGCAGAATACAAAAGCTGAAACCAGACTTTTTTCATGCCTTTTGACTAGAGTGACTGATTCACACCAAATAGCAAATTGGCTTTGATATTTTCCCATCAGGATCACCATAGTCTAACTGGTGCTCCAAACTTCATGCCTAGGAACTTATAGACATGGAATAGGTATTCCATCACCATCTGCCTCTCTCACTTTTTATCACCCTAAATGCCATCATGCCGCTATTACACAATCTTGAATCAACAATTGTATTAGCTGATAAGGATGTGCTCATTAATCAACGTACTGGATCTCAACCGGTCCAGCGATAATAGGCATAAAGAAGAGCATTAGTTGCTTGATTTGGGGTTGGCTTATATTTTTCTTTTTCTATTTAATTGTTCAGGACTATGGCTTAGATCCGGGGTCAGAGGATCGTAATCTATGTGGAGACTTGATCTGTTTTAACCAAAAATAACCACTATTGATAATGTCCTCTATTTTCATCACGGCGCACGGCCTGCTGCTTGCATCAAAGGCAAAAGTGATGACACTTATTTCCAAGAGACGATCCAAACTACATCTTTATTCTTTGAATTCTTGCAACACTGAAACCAGAATTAATCATGTGTGGCTATATAAAAGAAGTGATTATCCATCATGATGGTGCAAACGAAGGCAGATTATTATTAGTTCTGCTTTCCAACTCAAGTCTGGACTGCATAGAAGCAGATCCTTAGAAAGCAAAACTTATTATGAACATGAGCCCCCCTAAGCACACATGCCTATACATAAAAACATACAAGTATGTCATTTCACAAGGAAATAGCTTAAAACCAATTTTTCTTTTCTTTTCTCACATCATTTCTGCATGTAAAATTGATAACATAAAGCATTCACTGATATAAAAAAAAAATACCATGATAAATTTAGGGAGAAATGCATATTAAAAAATTCTTATAATTACTCTAAAAAAATTGTCATGGTCGTGCAGCTGAGGCCAGCAAGCTGTATAAGATCTACATTGCCAGATGCACTATTTTAATCTCTTTATGTGATTGTCTGGTACACATATTTGAGCAAGCTTTCAGGCTTCCCGGATAGGAAATATAAAAATTTGGATAATATTTAAATAAGAACCAATTTTGGTGCCGGTAAGCAATAAGGATAGCATATATTTGTTTAGAATCAACACATGTTATTCAACATAAAACAACTGCCGTAGCTCATACACATGAGATGGGAAAAAAAGAACCTAAGGGAAACTACCTTGTTAACTAGAATGGTCCCCGCCAAACCTCTTCGCCCAGCTACGCCTCTAGGTGGTGGGAGTGCACAGTCATCTCCAACAATAACCATCTGCAGAAATAAAAACGTCTGGAATTTGCAAACCCATCCCTATGATTATGTAGGATTTCTGGAAATAGTAGATAGTTTAATACCTCTACTTTATAGCCTTCAGATTTAGCTTGCTCAGCTGCCAGACCAAAATTAAGTCGATCACCAGTATAATTCTGTCAATGTGCAAAACACTGTCCTCTCAGAAAAAACACCATGGCAAAGAAAAAGTACAATATTTACTAAGGCAGTGAAGATGAGAGTAATCACTTAGTATTCTTCTTTAATTCAAACAATTAATTAAAGAAATGTTGAAATTTCACATGATGTGCAGAAATCCAAATAAATGACAAATCAAACAACTGAGAGGTAACAAGATACAAAAGGATAAAAAGTTCTAATGTGCGGATATGTTACTATGGTAACATTTCTTGTGATTTATAATCAAGGAAATACTACAATACCGTGACTATTAGAAGGCATCCTTTAGGACCTGTGACAGCTCGAATGCCCTGTAAGATTAGATCAAGTAAGTCTGACTTACAGCAAAGAGTGAAAAAGAGGTAATTTATGCCAAAGAAATCATACAGCTAAGATAGAATTAACAGGTGGAGAAGTGAAAACATCTCCACAAATGGCAGCTGTCAGCATCCCTGCTCCAACATATCCAGACTGAGCAGGTTCATGGCCACTTCCACCCCCTGTACAGAAGGCAATAGCATTGAAAGAAATAGAAAGCTACCTATCAAATGATGTCACTAATCATCATTACACCAGAACTAGGTGAACTGACAACTAGATGGATTAAAATATTAGACTTGGAAGTATATGAAGTTCAATGGTATCATACATATATACTACAAAACATTGGTGCAGACATACACATTTTGAAACAAGGGCCAACATCAAGCTAATGGCTAAAAGACCCCTTGAAATTAATGTCATTCATTATCATCAATCTACAGCATAATATGAAATGCTCGACATCTTTTGTGGAGTTAAAGGTTTGAGGCAAGGTTGATGAGGTTGAGAAGCTTTTAGTGTGTTGAATGGTAATCACACTCCAGGTAGATTATACAGATAATTTCACTGAACAATACTAGGGGTGGCACTAAATTATATGTAGACACAGAAGACAGCTATTAGAGAGATGAAATATGGAAGCAGGGAATGCTATAACCAAGATAGGCAATAGTAGAACTTTTTTACAAATAATGCAGCCTAGACGCAACCAATTAAGATGATCTAGTCATGTGCAACAAATAGCAGAATAGATCAAGATTGCTAAATAATGGCATTAGACCAAGGATTTAGGCCCCGCCAAAACAAGCCAGTATCCCCAATGCAATATTGTTCAGTAGGAACGAGATCAGGATAGGTGTGGGATAGAAGTTCTCTCTTGGATTAGGACATCTCAACTATCCTGATCCATCCAAATCATCCCAGTTATGCTCCGACACTTCGAAAGCACCAAGACAATCGAGAGCTACCAGGATGCAATATTTTTTCATATTATTTTTATTGTTAGTCACAGTTTCATCATCCAATACCATCTTAGGAGCAAACCATGACATAGCTGACACCAAGATTTACACCCTTACATTAGATCATTTCAAGTGCAGAGATTCACCCTACAGCTCTTGTTCCTCATGCCACAGTAAACAATGTAAAACATGCCATTCATGCAACCCTTCTTGCTTTTACTGTTCATACCAGGACAGGACAGTATGGATGGGATAGATCAAAACAGTCATTAACAACAGCAAAAAAGAAAACTAAAAATTGTTGTGTTCGAACTATTCTGGCCATCCCGGTGCATTCCAAGTGTTGGGATGCAACCGGAACAATCAAGACGAACTAGGATGGTCAGGACATCCCAGTTCAAGAGAGAGCAGGTGTCCCGCACACATTTTGGTTTCTTTTTCCTGTCGAAATGGTATAATATCGAGGATCTTGATAGAATCAAATTCTTAAAGTTTCAAGTTGCTGGAATTTTATTTTATTTCTCAGTTTTTCCATCATTATTTTCTGTTTTATTGGGTCGATAACTTGTAAGGTATTCTTCACGGGTACTATTCATGCTACGATACCATAAACTGTAATTGTGTCTATTTTGGGGTGCTTTAAGCAGTTTTTAGTCTCTTTTCTCGGTTATGAGTCCTAATGGGAGTCAAATATGTCCATATTTAGTAGGATGTTTAAGATTATATTTCCTTTTATGGGCCTATTTGGATATTCCTACAAGACTAGGCTAAAAATCTTGCAGAAATCAGGCCTGTTGGTCCATCCAGCTCACATTTTCTAAGGACCTACCCAAATCCTAGCTTTTGGAGTGCAGAAAGAAAAAGAGATCCATGAAGGTCTTTTTTTCTTCCCACAGGATATGGACCGAGAGGTGTTTGGTTGATAGAGCCATGCTTAAATGGGTGGAGGACTTTAAGCTCAATTATGTAGGAATATCCAGACAAGCCCTAAAAGAGTCCAACTAGAGTTGGGTAAGTTGGCTTCTTGAGGCTACTAAAATGGTATATACGATGATTTCAAAAAAAAAAACATGTGGATTTATTTTGAGATTAAGAAGTGAAGGCCTTCTTCCCCCGTCTTCTTCTTTTTTGTTATTTCTGTTCTTCTTACACTACTTTCCTACTCTCTTTCATACTCTACTCCCTGGTTTCTGTTCTTTCTTTATAAAAAGAATCCAAGAGATTGCTTCTCTTTTTAGAGCCTTCAGATCTGAATCTATATAATTTGTTGTTAGTCTTTTGATCCCTAATTCCACCTGGGGGTTACTCAAATAATATTCCATTCCGGTAGGACCTAAGTCCTTGCTCTAAAACTTTTTTTGGTCCTTCATGTTTCCCTTTTTGTCAATTTATATATAAGATGTGCTTTTTTGTAAATTTACAACACCCATGCTTAAGTGACATATATCATCACAAACAGCTCAATGCCTTTAGTAAGAATGAATAGCTGAATTGGAACAAAACATGGATAAAGGCATGTTATATACTGTCACAATTATAGTCATATACTCTAATAACTTTAGAAGATTTTAGTCAAGATGCTCAACATGATTTAACATAATTCTAGATCTCATAGTTCATTAATTAGATCACATCTATGATCAATTATGACCTTTTGGAAGAATCAAAAGAAAAAAGAGAACTAGAGGAAAAGGAGAAAAAAAATATGCCCCAGCAATATATTTTGAAAAGTTAACTCCAACATAGTTGATCTCTTTTGGACTCTAAAATCCAACACAGCCAAGGCTCGTCCCAATCCTAAATAAGAAAAGTGGAGATTTGATATTAGGTTGATAGCCAATTGTAGAAAACTACTATGGGATCTGTTGCATAAAATAATGAAGAGATAGATGAAGATCTAAGTAATAGAATTAGAGTTGGTTGGATGAAGTGGAGAGGTGCCTCTGGGGTGAGATCAATGCATACTTTGGAGACTTAAGGAAAAATTATATAAAACTATAAGAATTGCAATGTTGTATAGCATAGAATCTTGGGCAATTAAGAGGGTTCAAGGAATCGAGGTAGGTATGGAAGAATTAATAATATTAAGATGGATGTGCGGTACCACCAGAAAGGATAAATTGCGAAATGAATAAACCAAAGATGCAGGAGTTGCACAAATTAAGGACAAAAAGATAGAAATTTGAGTGAGATGATATGGGAATATGCAACGAATAGCCAAGGGTACTGCAACAAAGATGTACTAATCTGTGCGAAAAGGTTACAAGGAAAATGAAGGAAAAACATAAGTTACATTGATGGAGGTCCTAAGTAAAAGGATGGAAAGCTTGGAATAATACTAGACATGGCCTTAAACAAGAATACATGGCAAACGAAGATACATAAAGCCAACCTAAATAGCTGGAAAAAGGCTGGATAGCTATGGTGATGCAGCACAAGGTGCAGCTAGCAAGTATTACGACCAACCGGACCATGCCAAGCTTCACAAGGGCCAACAGATTCATGGGCAAAGACTTCATATTGAGACAACATCTAATTTTAATAAAATTTCTATATTTGTGGTTGAATAATCCCAAATGTTTTCTTATTATTGAGTCCTATTTCGAGTATAATTTTGCCAGATTAGAGTCAATAGTCTTGTCCGATATATAATTCTAATATACTGTATGAAAGTGGCCTTTTGGCATATTAATAATTTTTTGTCAAAAAGAACTTCCTTTTCCAAATGAAGGGTTCTTCAATCCAATTTGTTTCAATTGTTTGTTGATCTTTGAAGTGTAATCCCGGCGATCAAATTGTTCTTCATCCGACACCCTGTCTCATATGGTTATGGTTGAACTGTAAACTCCCCTCGAAATCTCTCTATCTCTAATAGATCATGATTTTCCTAAGTTCCCTATAAAAGCAGAAGCAAGAAAAGAACAAATCCATCATACAACAAGCAAAAAGGAAGTTTGTCTTTGTCTATGTTCGGGAGTGGGAGGTCAACTTTTTGCACCTTCCAACAACTGATCCCCTTCTAAATATTATCAAACCCTCATGATTCTGATCTCACGTTGTCCTCCTCCTTTCTCTCTTGTAATCAAAATGTAGGGACCTCATTTATAGTGATCAAATATATTAGGTACCTCCCCAAGTTGCAGGCTCTCACAATTTACAAGGGGCTACAACGTAAGCCTAGGATTCACATAACTTGAACAATGAACTTTCAGACCCAGGTTAGAAAAGCTGACCTATTACGGAACTTCCACCAACTCATGAATCAAGCTTGTAAATGATCCCATAAACCACAAAACTTGACTTAGACCCCTCCATTGAAAAAAAAAACACAGCAAAATCTCAGACTAAGGCCTTCTTAACCCATTTTTGTCCTCTTGGCAAGACATTAGGTACGCATAAGATGTTTAATTCACATAGTGACTAGTGTTGGGCAACGGGCCGTGCCAGGCCGGCCCGGCCCAGGCCCACCGGGCCAAAGGACTAAACGGGCCGTGCCTGGCACGGCCCGTCCAGCACGGAACGCCAGCCCGGCCCGGCCCCAGGCCCGTCTATTGGCGGGCCGGGCCGGGCACGGCACGCCACGGGCCGTGCCAGGCACGGCCCGTAACGAGCGCAAACGGGCCGTGCCTGGCACGGCCCGCAACGGCTCCAGACGGGCCGTGCCGGCACGGCCCGTCTGGAGAGGGGGGAGGAAAATAGCCGTTTCCAACGGCTATTTTCGGGAAAAAGTCCATTTTACCCCTCCCAACAGTCCAATAACGGCTGAATTGAGGGGTATTTTGGGGAAAAAAATTTTGGGGCTTCTATAAATAGCCCATTCCTCCCTCATTCTCACCACACCAAACCTCTCATTCTCTCCTTCTCTACTGCTATTATTTCTCTCTTCTAAAGTGCTCTTCTAGCAATTTAATTTTTAGTTTGTTCAAGTGCTACACAAGAGGAGGTTCCTGTTGAGAAGAGAAGGTCGCTTCTGTTGAGAGCACAAGAGGAAGCTCGGAATCTCGGCTCTGCCTCTGCCCTCCGACCCTCTACTCAATTCCTCCTTGCGGTTAGTTTTTATTTTTTGAATTAATCATAGATATGTCATCTTTTGAGGAAAGTCAGTTTGGCATTCCTATTTCTGAGGGAGAAGAAACTAATCCCCAACCCCATGTTCCTAGTTCCTCTAGAACTGGTGAACCGAGTGAAGATCAAACCTCTTCTCGTAAGAGGACTAGTGCTGTATGGAATGAATTTGATAGAGTTATGGTTGATGGAGTCTGGAAAGCTAGATGTAAAAAATGTGCCAAACTTTATAGTTGTAGTAGTAGT
Source organism: Phoenix dactylifera (assembly GCF_009389715.1). Lineage (NCBI taxonomy): Eukaryota > Viridiplantae > Streptophyta > Magnoliopsida > Arecales > Arecaceae > Phoenix > Phoenix dactylifera. The sequence goes on along the minus strand of NC_052397.1, from coordinate 2,643,242 downwards.
GGGGAAACAGGACATTTAAAAAGACATCAAGAGAGTCATAGGATGCATGATTCTCATGCTCAAACTCAAAGTACCCTTAATATACAAGGGGGATTACTTGTAGGTAATTTTGCATAAAATCATGAAAATCAAAGAAAAGCACTTGTAAAATGGATAGTTAAGGATGAATTACCTTTTAGTTTATGTGAATCTTTTAATTTTGAAGAATATGTTCAATTAAACCTACAACCTGCTTACAAAAGAACTAGTAGGCGTACATTTAGAAGAGTAGCTATGACCAACTTTTTAGCAATGAAACAAAATTTAATTAAAACACTTTCTACTTTAAATGTAAAAATTTCATTAACTTCTGATATTTGGTCAGCATCTGTAGGTAGTAATTGTTTTATTGCCATTACTGCTCATTATATTGATAATGATTGGTGTTACGGGGGAACTTAGCCACCATGCCCCACGTGACCGGCACGCGCGCCCAGGAAGACTACGGCTGCCCCTTGATCCAGCAATCCGACCTCGGGTCGGATATCTTCGGCTCCGCAGCCCGACCCCGAGTCGGCTGCCCCTTGATCCAGCAATCCGACCTCGGGTCGGATATCTTCGGCTCCGCAGTCCGACCCCGAGTCGGCTGCCCCTTGATCCAGCAATCCGACCTCGGGTCGGATATCTTCGGCTCCGCAGCCCGACCCCGAGTCGGCTGCCCCTTGATCCAGCAATCCGACCTCGGGTCGGATATCTTCGGCTCCGCAGCCCGACCCCGAGTCGGCTGCCCCTTGATCCAGCAATCCGACCTCGGGTCGGATATCTTCAGCTCCGCAGCCCGACCCCGAGTCGGTTGCCCCTTGATCCAGCAATCCGACCTCGGGTCGGCAATCTCTTGACAACAACAGACTGTTCCCCTGAGGCACGCCGCGGCCCCCTGCTCCACTACTTCCTGCAACGGCCGTACCCAGCGCTGCCCCACGACGCCCTGTAACGGCCACGTCAGTGGCAACCCCATCGTGCCACACGATGACCAATCCCCAGAAAAACCCCCCAGCCTGATATATATGGGGCGGGGGGGAGGGGGAGGGTAAGAAAGATTTTCCAGAGTATCATCTTACCTGCTACCTCTCCTTCTCCTTCTCCTTCGATCTCCCCTGACTTGATCGTCGGAGGGCCCCCACTACCCTGGTGGTGGTGCGAGGCTTGCTTGCAGGTTTCACGGCGGAGGGCGGAGCGCAACCAAAGCAACTCAAAGGGAACCCCGTTCACACCGCTGTGCCAATCGTTCTCGGTTTGGACCCCCAGCAACAATTGGCAATTAAATAAACGTATTCTTGCTTTTCGTGCTTTTGATTTTCCACATTCTGGACAACAAATTTCAAATATTATTTATCAAACTGCATGTTCATATAATATTAATGATAAAATTATGTCTATTACTTTTGATAATGCATCTAATAATAATTCTGCTGTTGCATTATTAAAAGACTCATTGCATCCCATATTAGATGAAAATTTACTGCATATTAGATGTGCATGTCATATCTTAAATCTTTCTGTTCAAGCTGGCATAGGCATGATTCAAGATGTGATTTCAAAAATTAGAAATGCAATTTCTTTTATTCATGCTTCAAGATCAAGACTTCAAGAATTTAAGGAATTATGCATAAATCATGGTAAACGTTTTAAAAAATTTAAACTTGATGTAATTACTCGTTGGAACTCCACATATAGCATGATACATGATGCATACCCATATAAAAACTTATTAAGTGCATATATTAATGATCGTGGATTAGGCTTTACATTGTCTGAAACTGATTGGAATAAAGAAAAAATTTTGGAAGATTTTTTGCTTAGTTTTTATAATGCTACCAATGTTCTTTCTGGTATTTATTACCCTACTTCATGTTCATTTTTACAACAAGCATATATAATTAGTCAAAAATTTGCAGAACATAGATATGATGATGTTTTAATGCCTATTATTGACCTAATGGAATCTAAATGGAATGAGTATTGGGACAAGATATGTCCTATGCATAACTTAGCTGCTGTATTTGATCCTAGAGTTAAATTAAATGGCGTGCTAATTTTACTTGATGCATATTCTGAAAATATGAATCAAGATTCTGAATCTGCTAAAGATGAGGTAAAACAACTTCTTTATGATATTTATGCTATATATGATGAAAAAATTCGTGGATCTAGAACACAAATACAAACCTCTATTTCTTCTTCTAGTAGTTCTCGTTCGTCATCTATTTTTTCATTCATTGCACAGAGAAGACACACACATGCTTCAAGTTCCTCTTCATCTTCTTCATCTTTAAGTAGTGAACTAGAATTTTATTTACGAAATGATCTTCAGTCTGCATATGATGAAAATCAAATAGAGAATCTAGATGTATTATCTTGGTGAAAGAGTGTTAGAAATCAATATCCTGTTATGTCTGCAATTGCACGCGATATTTTAGCTGTGCCGATGTCCACGGTAGCATCGGAATCCGCTTTTAGTGCAGGTCGGCGTGTTCTTGACGAAAAGAGAAGTAGGATGACGGGCGAAACGGTGGAGATGCTTCTCTGCTTCAAGGATTGGTTGGATGCTGAGGCAAGACTTCAAGATAAAGGTGGACATAATACAACATCCTCTGATGATGATGATACAAACACTACTGAAGACTGAAGACTGAAGAGTGAATACTGATTCACTGAATCACTGATGATTAGTAAGATTTCTTAATTTTTTATAATTGTACATTTTTATTGTATTCTGGAGGTCAGACCAAGGTCCAAACCTCGGCCCTTTCTTAGTTTCTTATTGTATTCTAGAGGTCAGACCAAGGTCCAAACCTCCCTTCATGTACCATTTTGATTTAAATTAATAAACTGGTAGGGGTCTATGCCAAACCCCCCACCATTAAGGTGGCTTTATATTCATAAATCCTTAATTTTCAATATTTATTAATTTTTTTAGAAAATTTATGAAGCATTAATTTTTATCGGGCCGGGCCGGGCCCAGGCCCGGACCGTGCCAGGCCCGCAGGCCAGCCCGGCCCAGGCCCTTATGGGCCGTGCCGGGCTGGCCCGCGGGCCTAGAGCGGGCCGTGCCGGGCTTGGCCCGCGGGCCAGTACCCTGTGACCCAGCACGGCCCTCTCAAATGGGCCGTGCCAGGCACGGCCCGGCACTGTAGCAAGCGGACCGTGCCGGGCCGTGGGCGGCCCGGCCCAGTGCCCAACTCTAATAGTGACAAGAAGAATTCAATTATCCATATAAGAGTTGACAGGGACAAACTTCTTGGATGGATACATATCCTAAGGCATGACACACAAGGACCTATATCATTTTTCTATAAGAAATGGTGGTCTAAGAGTGATGCTTCTAGGAAACTGATGAAAGAATTAGGATGTGTCTTCTGATATTAAAGATAGCATTGATTAACAGCCAGCAAAGCTGCCTGTTGGGGCAAAGCTGACTGTTGGGGCAAACTGAAGTGTGTGTTTGTGTGTTGCAATGTGGACAAAGGGCAATATCTAAACTGGTAATCAATTATGTCTAGTCGGTGACTGTTAGTAAGTGTTGTATTTGATGCTTGGCAATAAGAACAAGAAAGTTGAGCCGCATTTAAAATTTTTAGGCTTGTTATACTACACATGAGATGTGTAAAGTAAGAAACAAAAACATACACTGCAAATTGGAAGTTTTCTTCTATTATAAAGATAGAAACAAGTGTTACTGCACAAGTTGCCACTTACATAGTCACTATATGCTGCCCTCTGCTAGGAAAGCATAAGATCAACGCATGTAGAGGTAAAGGAATAGGTTACAAGGATAAGGAAGTAAAAAGAGGCAAAGGGAACATTTCCAGAGGCATATATAGCATGGAAGAAATCATGTAATGGGGAATGACTATTATAATATATTTCTCAAGATTGTTTCTTGTGTTTTGTACCAATTATTTTATTCAAAGGTTATCCTTTTCCGTAGATTTTAAGGGTTATCATTTTGTTTATTCTTTGTAGTTAACAAAGGAAAGATGCCCATATCCGTACCACAAACGATAATAGATTTTAAGGAGTCCAATATCGTTACTCTTCTGCATGATAAAACATCTCAAAGCTTTCGAAAACATAAGTATGCAACTATGCTCAATATATATAAATATCAGGCATGAGATAAGCTTCATACAAAATCTATTATAGGAGATGAATAAAGAGGAGGGAATTGCCAGAAAGAAAGAAAGCCTGATTTCAAATCCACGCACCAGATATAACTGCAACCTTGTCGTTAGCTGTTCTCAAGACATCAGCACGCAATACAACCTTAATCTGCCACCAATACAAAAATTTCCCTTCAAAATCAAGACTATATGCTCATAAGATAATCACTCAAAATTAGCAAATATCTCATATAACTGTCACCTGCGGGAAGCCATCTAAGAATTGCAAACCAGGATAAGTTTCAACAAGGCCCTCAATGAACTCAGTCACCACATCTGCACCCACAGCAGTCAAAATTTTGCTCCTTCATCCCAACCAAAATTGTATATCTTATGAAAGATGTATGCAATTAAAATGGCAACAAAAAATAGAGAGAGATAGATCACCCAATCTCCACATGACATGCTCCTAAAATTTAATCCATCAGCATATTCAAATTAATCCACATTTAAGTAAGTATTTGACGGTAAGATAGGAAGCAACGAATGCATTAGAACAATAGATATAGGAAGCTAATCTTTGAAAAAAAAAAAGAGAGAGAGCCAAAATAAAGCAAAATTTCCAGAACAAAGAAAAGAAAAACAAATCTAAAGAACGTTTCAGAGATAAATACCAATGCAAAATCTCCAAAAAAAGAATCAAAATAAAAAAAAAAAAATCAGAAAGGGTTGAGGATAACCAATCTCCACTCAGTATTATCCATAATCTAACATCATAAGAAAGATTTCCAAGAAGAGTATACAGTAAAAGAAAAGCAAAATTAATGAGCATTTGAGAGCATGCAATAATCTTTACAAAATTATGATCACTCAGGTGATGGATGCTTTCAAGAAGAGGTTGGAGAATGACATATCTCCACACAGCACCATTCACAATATAGAGTTGTGGGAAAGACTTCCGAGAAAACATATGCAATAAAAGAAAGAAAATAGCAAAATCTTCGGAAAAGAATTATAGTTCGAGAGATGACTACAACATGCTTCCAGAAAATCAAAATAGAGCGAAATTTCAAGAAAATTGTTGGAGAACAACCAATCTCTACTCGATATCATCCGCAATCTAACATCATGGGAAAGAATTCCGAGAAACAATTATATAGCACGAGAAAAGAACATAAAAAATTCCACCGAGCATTTCATAGATGGACCCAGTACACAAAAATCTCCCAAAAAAAAAAAAATCAAATCCAAGAAAACATGGAGGGATAACGCATTTCCGGCCCAACATTATCCACAAAATGAAGACTTCCAAGAACCATTACATAACAAAGAAATGGAACGAACCTCCCTATAGTTGCATACTTCCAGAAAGAAATAACCACAAATCCAACCCTTACGGGCCCTAGAATCAGATCAGACACGCAACCAACGCAAGAAATCGCCAAGAACCATAAGAAGATACTGATCAAGATCGAAAAAATCAAGAAAGTAGGGTTGATCAAGAAAGAATCGGGACAGACCGTTGGGATCGTTGATGAGCTTCTTCCCCTGGTACGACATGGTGGAGAATCCGATGCGAATCGCGGCGCTCCACTTCGATCAGGCGAGGCCTCCGACCACTCCACCGCGGCGTATTGGAGAATCCGAGGGATTTCTCCACTTCGATCGCTCGGCGAGAAGAAACCCTAGACTTCGAGAAAGAGCGAGAGGAAGAAGATGAGGAGAAGGAGAGAGAGAGAGAGAGAGAGAGAGAGAGAGAGAGAGAGAGAGAGAGAGAGGTGGGTGGTTGCCTTCCGGCCTTCGGTCCTCTACCGCTGAGCTCCGCTTCCCTATTTAAACGATATTCTTATCTATTTAGAAGATATTTAAGAGAAAGAGCGCTGTTAGCCACCTTCCTTGTCCGAAGTAACAAAATAAAGTTACGGAAATACCCGTCGTTTCTTCTGAATCTACGTTTCTGCTCGTACTTGGCGGCAACCAACACTGTAAATAACGCCGTCCTACGAACATAACGGCAGCCATTATAGTGCCGTATATGGCGGATAAATTGTAAATATTATATTTTCTAATAAGATGACAATTTAAATTTTATTTTTTTCTCCTCTCCTTGCACTAATAGTCGTTCGTAATGGGTTTTCGGCTATGGCATAACTGCCGTTAAGCTACCGTCAGATGGAAGATTAGATATTTAGTGGCATCCTACGTAATTAAGTTTGAAATTAGTGGTTAACAATATTGGATGGTAGCTTTCTCCCTTCCGGAAACGAGCGGCATTTATGGGGAGAGGATTTTGCTGTTCCACTTAGGACAGGGAAATTCCGTGATGGACAGATCTTGGCCGTTCACCATGCGATATGTGGCTAGGGCCTCGCCCAGCTAGTGGATATATATATATATATATATATATATATATATATATATATATATATTTGTTTTGAAAGAGCCAGCTGGTGGATAAGTGACGAGAGACTAATGCATGATCGATGGAAACAGCGGACGGTGCTCGAGCCAGTGGGCTGCGAATAGAAACCCGCAGGCCCCGCTGTACTTATACTCTTGGATGTTGCCGGGTATGCCGAGTTTTTTTTTTGTTTTTTTTTTTTGCTGAAAAGCGGATGCCGAGTTTCGTCAAACTAGTTTTGATGTGGGACCTGCTTCAACGTGCAACTCCAGTCGGTGACTGAACGGCAAAAGGGAGGAGCTTTCGAAGTCCTGTGCATTTGGCGTGACATAGTTGTTAGCCATGCGGCATGCGAATGTCTTAACGGATCCGGGTCGCGGGGAAGAAAGACTGGCTTTCCTTCGCACGAATCCACCATTGGCACCCGCAACATGGCTTTTGAAGCCCTCCGAAACTCGTCATCCATCCACCTGCATAGTTCTTAAAATGACCAATTTAGAAGAGAGAACTCCAAACCCATCTTATATTTGGATTGCAGCTTAAAAGTAGTTGTTAGTTTAAGTTTCATTACTAGTTAAATGGTGAATAAGATGAGGTTATTAAAAAAAAAAAAAGGATGAAAAAGCCATTTAACTTTAGTAAGTTTATTTTATTAGAGATAGTAAAATAAAGTTAACCATCTAAATGCTTTTTTTAAAAAAAAACTTTTTATCTTTTTACAACAATGCCTCACTAATCGGAGAACAACCAAACAAGAATAGGTTATATAGCAAAAAAATAATAAATGATTTTAGTCGCTGGTAAAAAAAATGATTATTTTATTCAATCTTGATTATAGCTATTTAGCATGCAACTATTTTTTCAACTATGTGCGGGCTACATTAAGAGAATTTTGAAGTCCTAGCTTAAAGTGTATTGGTGACTAAACCAACAAATCAGGATGTTTGAAAATCTAATGGCTTTCAGAATTGTGATGCCATCTCCAATCCATGAGCCGATTTTGGATTAAGCAACATGGTTGTATCTTATTGTGTCTTCAAAGTTTTTTTTGCTAGTGGACTCTATGCGCCTTTGACATGCAATAAGTAGGGTTGCTGCCCCAACTCATGGCACATAGCTTTTTCCCTAGTTGTATGCTGAAGTCGGTGGGCTACACAAAAAAAAAAAAAAAAAAAAATCTTGGAGGCCATTTGAAAAATATCACAATCTACGCTTGCTGTGTGTCTCTAAGATTTATCATCCTGTGCATGGCATAGGATCCACTTGAAAGCAAGCCTTGAGTTGGCCAATGAGCAGCAAATCCAGACTATGGAAGTTGTTTTGGCTTGTAATTAATTATTTTTGGTTTATGATAATTGAGGAGCGTGCTTTAGTTTGGCAAGAAAATATAAAATATATAAATAAATCTAACTCATTCTATAAGCTTAAGCTTTTAGGACAAGTGGTGATTTCGACTTGGTATTAGAGCAAGGTCCTGAGTTCGAATACAAACAACCATAAAATCGACGTGAAATAGTGAGCAAAGCAACAAAGGTGGCATGGAATCTACCTTCTTCTTTTTTTATCTACTCCTGCACTATTTTCCTTTTGAGAGAGATTTGGCTTCCAGGGATCTCATGATGGCGAGCAATGTGAAGCAAGTGCCTTCCTTTTGCTCTCTTCTGGCCTTTATAATCCGGGATGTTGACTTTCCAATTCCTTGTGTGCATGGTAAGCAATTCAAGGATATCCCATCCATATAAATTTAGCCCTAGTACTATTTGTTATGTGAATATCCAAAATCTTGCCGTGGAATCCATTACCCATAGAACTTATTAACACACAGTATACAAAAAAAAAAAAAAAAGTTTTCCGTATCCAATCTATTTAGAGTGGTGGTTAGGTTAATTTTGAGCAGGACTTGGACATTCAAGATTTAATTTAATTTTAGTTATTTACATAAGCGTATCGGAGCTTGCAACTTTTATGTTACACGGGAAAACACCTTAAATTGCTGTTGCTCGTCTCAATTCACTAATCCAACCATTTATCAATGCATGATTAAAGATCAGGCTTGCAAGCAAAAAGATGTTATTGACCACGAGCATCGTGTGGGTCTCTTTCAATGTAAGCCTATATATTTGGGCCCCCATTTACCCAAAAAAAAAAGAAAAAGAAAAGGAAAACTGATTTTTAGATAAAGTTCATAATAAGTCTTCATGCTGGTGATAAATGATGGACTTAAGAGTTAATATGAGCATGACTTTCAAGCTAGGATAGTGCAAATGTCAAGCTTGGGTTGGGTCATCATATACGAACCCAAATGCCACATGCAGTGATATCCCATTCTGCAATCTATAGATGTATTCTAAGTATGATTCATTTAGTTTTCAGATATAATTTGTTAAAATCACCACTTGCCACAAAAGCTTAAGCTAATAGAATGATATAGATTTATTTATATATTTTATATTTTCTTACACTCTCTCTCACATATGGGCCAAACTTCTCTCCGTTCTAAGACTATGTTAAAATCATCATTTGTCCCAAAAACTTAAACTAATAGAATGAGGTAGACTTATTTATATATTTTATATTTTTTTACATAATTTAACTTTGGAAAAATTATTGGGATGGATTACCAGAGTAATGACATCCATGTCAAGCTCTAGTGCTGCCGGGGCCATCTATATCATCATCCCTTAATCTGGGTAAAGCCCAATGAAATTTGGTCAAGCTTAAAAGGCCATCCTTGCTCTTCAGCCCTCATTAGAACAACTGGAACACGAAAGATGCAAATAACCAACCTACTGGGATGAAAAAAATTGTGCATAAAATTTTATAATCTTGGATTTGTTCATTCTATTACAGTATGGCCTATGCCAACCCTATAAGATAATTTAATACCCAGTTTTCCTGAAAATAAATAATAAAAACAAGTTCATTCTATTACAGTATGCCCCCCCCCCCCCCCCCCCCTCCTCTCTCTCTCTCTCTCTCTCCGCTTTTTCTCTCTGTCTCTCATGTCATGTCCTCATTTCCACTCTCTTTCTATTGTTGCAATCTTATCTCCCTCGCCCTCTCAAGCCAAATGTCATGGTATCTGATATTATTTATTTTCTTGTGGGGCTGAAGATGATGAAATATGCTACCGTTTCCCATGCGTCCAGCTTCTGCATGCAGTTGGTTGGGGGCGTGACAGATGAGTGTTTTTCTCATATGTCTAGCTGCTGAAGTGTAAAAAGACACATCACCTTTATGAAATCACATTATAGTCTGTTTCCAGACTAGAATTTTTTTGACCACTGACATATATGCCTTGCACTTTAGTTCTAATAAAACATCATTCCGAGTTATTTCCTATGTACGTAGTTCTAAGGTGTGAATCCTACAAAGCTAAATGATTCTCCTTCCCTTATTTTGGCTTCAACAAATACCCTATGACCAAGACATCGAACAGACTCATTGTGGAGGATAACCAAACTTATCTCCCATTTTTTTTGGTACATAACATGAAGGGAGTTCAAATTATTTGGATTTGCTATCATGATACATATGTCAAGTGTCAACACCTCTTGATCTCCCTTTCATGTAGCTATAACTAGCAAAATAATCTGTTTCAACAAAAAAAGTCGCCGCTTCTGCTTCGTCTTGGCCCATATGAGTCCCAGCCACAAGTTGTGTCACTGGGTCCACCAAGTTGCTTCTTTTGGCCCCATATGATGGCTCGTCTGCTTTGTAATGTTTGACCAAGCAAAATATGGTGTCAATACTCTAACTAGTTGCAATCATTTGATAGAAGCTAATGTTTGTTAGTTTGTGGTTTCATTTGTTGATAAATTATGACAGCTTGTGTTGAGGGGAAGTTGTTGGGATAAACGTTCAAGCACTTCTATATATGTACAAATCACTATCTTAATTTCACCTAATCTAGAAACTAAGAGAGTGTTTGGTTGCAAAATAAATTTTAGAAGGGATATCCCTGGCATTGCTGTAGGACCTATTTCATGGAATAAAGCCTCTTTGGCACTTTGCTGGATGGATAAATAGAGGGAATATATATATATAAGTATAGGGAATAAGGGACATTTGGTGTATATTGAGTGTTCGTAAAGTGCAAAGGTCAAATTACCTTCTTATTTTTTTGAGTGTGCAGAGTGGATAAGGGCAAAATATATATACTAATCGAAGGGAATAGATGAAAACCTATTCCATAATATAAGTCTATTTTATTATTTTAGTGGAATAGATTTGTACTGTGTGGATTAGGCGTCCCACATGATATATATAAGCCCCTATTCCATAATCTTTTAGTGTTTTTTTTTTTTTTGTTACAATGACTATCTAGTGTTTAACGAATACATCCATCCTCCCTCCGTTCCACTTATTCTACATCCAAACACCCCTTAATTATCAAGTTCTTGAATATGCTTTACCAAAGATGAAGTTACTGTTATGAATGCAAGAAATATGACCACCATGTTTTCCTTAATTCCGTTAATAATCAAGTCAGCATGTATGGTTTGACGAGGTATAATAGGTAAAAGGAAAAAGAAAAAGAGAGGTTATAATTAAGCATTTTATAATGCCTAATATGTAGGGTGTGACTACTTCAGATTGATCAGAATAAATATGATTAAATTTCATACTATTCTACGTGGAACCACAATGAAAAACTAGGGGTTAAAAACATTCTTATGAGAGTTCTTTTGCGGATAAAATCTTTGGTGTAAAAATTTAAACATGGTATGCTATACTCAAGCCGGAATAGAGAGGCCAAATTTTGATCATCCGAGGCAATATAGAATGAAAAAAGTTATTAGGAACAAATGCATGTCAGGCAATCTTACATAATAATATACCATGCATCAAAACTAATAAAAATATGTTGAAATTTTTAAGAGATTAATATCATAGGATTGAAACCTTAAAACAAAATAAGATCTAATGATTCATGCAGCCCTTATCAAATTGGAGAGGTAAACTTGTATTCTTTATTATGCTGTATGAGAACTTCATGATCGTATGTTTGGATTTAAGTCTATCAAGATCTTAGTGGGCTATACTAAGAAGCAAACATTTGCAAAACTGGTCTTCCTAACATCCAATTAAAGCATACTCCTTCTTTGAACTTAATAATTAGCTCTTTGTGAAAAGATCAGATTTTTTCAAAAGACCATAGAGATGGTGTCAAAGAAAAGCAAACTATGAGACCAGAAGTTGCTTGAATTATATTTTGTTAAGCAGTAAAATAATTATGCCCAAATATATAATGAGATATTGCATTGATGTATATGCTTGGTCTAACAAGCATGGAACCACCACATAGGGGGAGAGAGTGATTGGCAACCAGTCCACCAAATTGGACAAGGACAACGGATGGGGACAAAAGTGCCTTCAAATAGAAAAAAAAGTAAGCCCTGCGAGTTGTAATTCTTTAAGGTCACATCCACCTCGAGTCCAATCCCCCCAACATCCAAATTCTGGAACATAATTAGCGTGCGTTGCGAGATAACTTGTCCTCTTCCCATCCACCCACCAACTTTCAAGGCCCACATCAAACATGCACACATACAACGCAAGGCTCTGAAATCCATGCAACATTTTCTCGAACGAACACCAATATTCTTTTATTCTTTAAGCAAACTTATCAGTAATAAACTTTCGATCTCTTTTTCTCGTCCATACAAAACGTACAGCATCACGACGCACTCTTATGTGATGCTTTTTCCCTCCCCTTTTTTTCTGAGTAAGAGATTAGACGGGCCTAATCACTAACACTATATAATCTCTGCTATAAACAAATTATAAAACCTGGATATAGGATTATTTACTGGGTTGTGGTCTCTCTCTCTAAATATATATGCGAGGAGAGACCAGAAAGTTAATTGCACTAAAAATAGCTTCCCAAGCTCTCTGGAGGCTTGACGAAAGGGTCGCCCATATGATAGCTAAAGCTCACAATGAACTCCAAAATACGGTCTCCATTGGATAACAATCAAAATCGCTAGCGATTTGATCCAATCTGTCCGATAAGAAAAAACTTCTTAAGGAGTTCTTAGTTCTCGGGACGTCAACCACTGCGGTGAAAATTGCTCTCACAGGCCGGTGATCGGATAATCTAGACTCGCATCGATCATATAGGTTTTGCTTCAAGCCCTTCCCACGCCACAGAATCCGGTCACACCTGTGGATCCATAGGTCACATATCTTAATCCCTGGTTATCAGCAATAAAAACTAATTGGTTCTAAGGAGACCGGGATGTTACTGAACCTACCATGCTGGAGCTCGTCTTTTCTCGCCTTTTTTGCGTTGAATGCACCCATGATATGCATCTGAGTTTGGGTAGTATTTGTACGTGGGAGAGAACGCGATCGCACCCTCATGCCAACCTTCAAATGCCCGACCCTCCGAGACCTCTCCCCTCAACTGCATGTTTCGGGAGTTTAGCGACTGGTTCTCAAAAAAAAAGTATAGGGTTTTGGAGAGTGATGTTGTTCATTACCTGATCTTTCTCTAACAGAATGTTCCACTCCTTTTGTTCCACCAGTGTTCGTGTTTTGTCCTCCGGCAAGGAGATTCGGTAGTTCAAGTCTCCAAGCATGATTATCCGACTGCACGGAATGGAAAAATAAATAATCTTGGTGACCAATTGTCTCTCTGAAAGAAGTTGTGCGTATTTCTTAAAGTATGCAGTAGGTAGAGGTCATTAGTATAAATGCAGGCTATAGTTTTTCTTAAAGAAGGAATACATTTGGTAAGTTATCTTTCTCAAATGAATATTAAAGTAGAGATCATAGTCGTAGTTAATGTTATAACTCATATCAAATGCTTTTGATATCATCATCGCTTGATAAATATATCCAAGTGGCACAATTCTACCCTCATAAGCAAGAGCTTGCGGTTCAATCTGAATCACTCGCGGTAGGGGGTTGATTTGGTCTACCTAAATGACCGACCATCCATTTTTTGGCGGTTTAACTTATCTCATGTCATGACGTGGGATCCATCTGTTTTCCTTAATTAAATCACGTACTTAAAATATCTTTTCGAAGAAATTCACGTACTCATAATAAGACCGTATTATAAGAGACATGATTAATTGTGAACATGGTTTTGGCTGTTCCAACTTTCCACTGCCAAATTTGATATTACAAGAAGCCTGCATACTGTGATCTTTTTTTCGAAATTTGGATTAACAGGCTGAGAGTAATTGAAAACAATAAATCAGCTTTGTATTACATCTGATGGAGAGATATCTAGAGAGAGAGTTTATGAAAATTAAAATAAGATAAACTCTCAGCTCAAACTGCCCCAAATTCTTTATGACCTTTTTTTTCTGCAAGAGAATAAACATGATATCGATTGCTATATATGTAGAATTAATATTCCAATTCATTCATTTTACTCACTCGTGATCCAGAATCTTTTGTGGCAAATCAAGAGAAGGGCGCCGACGAGGAAAGCTTGTCCTCGTGAATATCTGCATGGCGTCTGAATTCCTGTGCATCGCATCCTCTTCTTTTCCTCCTGAAGCCAAATGACAGCATACAAAGCAGAAGCTCGTCTCATGCAGGCAAAACCTAACCGACACTGCACCCTGCATGGCGAATGCACGAATATAAGTTTTTAAAGAAATAAAAGAATTATATATTCTGACACTTTTGATGGTCTATATATACAAAATTTGTCATATTATTTTGATTTAAAAATGCATACATATATCACTAATATTCTAAAGCCAATGAAGAAACAGCAGGAAATACCTTGTTCCCTAGCAAGCCCATAACGCCACAACCAGTAGAGGAGACGCTAGGGTGGCGAATGTATCGTCGGAGATCACCTCTCACCCACACGGAGACTAGAATACCTACCATCTGCTTGCTTATGATGCATCGAATGTCTTGCATAATGCTTTTCTCGGAAGTGCCTTGCTTGACTGGATGCAACTTCTGCTTCTCCCCTTGCTTGGATTCCCGGCCTCTTTGTGTGCTGGATTGGGAGTTGTTTAATGTTGCCGTAATGAGTGAGTTCCACTTCTTGGCTACTGTACTCTTTTCCGGGCCTAGGATGTTTCTGGCACTAAGCGGCACAATTTCCTGGAACCTGTGGTTAAGTTCCATTTTTATGGATATTTCCACTCATCTTAAATACCAAATCTAGCTAAATCTGAAATAAGAAATTAATTAATGAAAGTACCCAAGAACATAGATGTCATAGGAGTTATTCTTCGTGTCTAACCAATCTTCCAAATTTAGATCATCGGGCGGTGGGATACCACCAATATTCCATGTACTAACAAACAGCCTAAGGAGAAAACAAGAGAAAAAAGCACCCGTGCGTGTTAGGATAAATCCCAGCTAATATGATTCGTTGTCAATGAATGCTGTGGTGAAGGAAGGGCATACGGTGAAAAAGTGTTAAGAGGTAGCGGTTTTAGAGCTCACTTGTACTTTTGTGCGTCCATTTGATCATTAGATCGTCTGTTCAGGCTGATGGGATCATCTAAACTGGCTACTTCGAGCTGCATCTCGGTGCTCGGGAAGTCCGCGATGAAGGAATAGCTGCCCCGAGGCCGTCGAAGCAGCTTGTTGAACACCAATCTAGGCCACATGACCTGATAAGTTGAATTTTTCATCATTTAGATCTTACACAACACACACAGAGACACACACACACACAGAGAGAGAGGGAGAGAGAGAGAGAGAGAGAGAGAGAGGAGCTCACCTCTCCTTGGTTTTGGTTTTCAGGCATGGTGATGGTTAGGATAGGATTTAGGGTGCTAGGGGGAGGGGTTGCTTTTGGGGGTTGGAGGAGAAGAAAGCAAATGGAACAAAGGGGTGGAAAGAGGAGAATGAAGAGATAAAAAGGAGGTGGGATGGGGATGGTGGGCAGGGCCATGGCTGGGACTCCCTACAGGGCCTTTCTACGCACTAAAATATATTGAATATTGGCAAGTTGGAAGAGAGAAGGCAATAAGCTTCTTCTGACGACGAAGATGATGCATGTTAAAGCTTGCAATTGGTGGGAAATGGGAATATCTTCACGCTGGAAATTAGTCTTATAGAGAAGGACAAGAGAAAGGAGAAGTGAAACCGGGGACCAGGACTCAACAACCCAGATCGAGCGTTCCTACTTGGGTCTTCCTTTCCTTGCATCCGGAGGGTTTGTTATGAGGGACAATAGGGCGTATTTTAATCTGAACTCTGAAGTTAACGCGGAATGGAAGAATAGGGCGGCAGAAGGGATCAGGTCCGAAAAGCCCTCATCATGCTTGCCAACTTGCATTACCCACTTGCGTATTTAATTTGCTCACGTGAGCAAGACCTTCCCATTCCTGTCAATCTCGTGTTTCATGCAAGAACAGCTAGATTTGAGTTGGGTTCGAGTTGGTGATGATAAAAAGGCCAGAATCAGCGGAGACGGAAGCACTTGCAAGAACAAGACTAAATTCGTGTTGCTGCTTGTTCATTTCTGAATACCTTCAACACTATACATAATCAATTCAGTGATTTTTTTCTTTTAATCTGGCGTCGGTAGAACTTGTTTAGTTAGCGTTATGTACTCAACTGAGAAGATTTACAGATGACCAAGTTGCATGGAGGCGACCATGACCAATAATGCGAGGAGGCATTTACAAAGAAGAGGGTGATGAAGGTGGAGAGTGAAGTCCATGAACTTTGGACCCACACCAGGATATATATATATATATATATATATATATATATATATATATATATGCTATTTGATGTGCTTGTCTTATTCTTTGTATCACAACCGCCCAAAGGACGGAAAACTTTATGAATAGGCAACATCGATCCGTTCCAAACCATCACATTTTTATAGCCAATTATTGAATAAAAGCAGTTGCTAGTTATAGCTAAAGGATCAAATAATCTTTGTCACGGTTCAGTGGACTGCCAAACTCACAAGGGCCACGTTTCTTTTCTAATGATTAGTCTACTTTAGCTGGGTTAAGAGGGAGAAGCACTTCATACATTAATTGTCAGAGTGTAAATCTGGTTTAGTACCGGCCAGAGAGTAACAAAGAAATGTGTCGGCTCTGTAACTTACTTCCTCTTGAATTTTTCATGACTGCTGCATTTCATCTATCGGTAGGCTGTTATATATTCAGATGATGAAATTCTTATCATGGTTGCTATTAAGAAGCCAGAGTATTTAATGTCTAGGTAGAGATCTCATAGGTTTTTATTTCGTATAGTTCATTCATGACATTTTGGATTAACCAATAATTGGAATGCATAAAAATAGTTTTTATCTCTTAAACTAAGGGCTGTATTTACCTGATTTAGAAGGATAATTAGTTCTGAATCTCTCGTATAATTACATTACCATTTTCTTTTGGCTAATATGTCAGAAATCTTCCATTCAAGTAAGCTTCAATTTAACACCAAAATTTCGACCCGTGTATGTTTCCTTTCATATTTTTTTTTCATGCAACATTTAAAATTTCTCTGCATCCATAGATATTTGCCAACATCGTCACCAGATTCTTCATGATCCCTTCAAATCCGACATTGCATGTTGAATGCCTCAGACTCAACTGATGTACGTCATTTCTTGGAAGCTACCTTCTCCACAAGAGCGAACACCGTTCACCTCTATAGTAATACCATCCAATAGGAATTCTCATGTAACTCCAAAAAGGTCAAGGTGCAACATGATTATATTAGTGGTTATAAGTTAATCATTAAAAAAAAAAAAACTAGGATGACCAAAGACAGTCCAATACTTCCAACTTCGTTCTCATCTGCTGTAGTTATTAAAGAACTCAAAGATTTCTTTAATCTGAATTGCCAGTTAGTCAATCAACTTGTTTCATTAGGACCTCTAGTCTCTTACAATTCTTTTTCCCAATATTTTCCTCTTAAACTATGTAAGATATCAAATATTTCTTAAACAAGACAAAAAGAAGTATGGAATCATACAAATATTCATATGTTCTCTGGGACATCTCACATGTTAAGCATATGGAGAGCTCTCATGACCCAACATTTTTTCTTTTTCTTTTCTTTTCTAAATAAATGGAACGTCATAGAAGCCTATTTTTTGTGAGAACTCGCACATTGAGAAGATTTTGGATATTTATATAAGACTCAAGAATGCAAATAATACTTTCTATTCAGTTATTTTTGAGTGAGGCCCCGAGAGTCATCGTAAATGGTATCAGAAAGGACCCAATTCATAGACCATATGTAACTAGGATTCTAGAAAAAATTGCAGCATGTACCATTTTGGTTCTGACCATAAACTTATTGTGGAGTTTTTAATTGGATTTGACTAGATTTAGACCTTTAGCCCATTTGAGATGTTAGAGGTTTAAATGGGGGTTTATGTGAGAACATGTGTGGGAGTGTATTTAGTTCCATACTGGTTATGCACTAGAAATATCTTGGATATTTATATAGCAGGTTTAGTTCTAAATAACACTTTCTAATTAGTTATTTTTAAGTAAGATCTTGGATCATAACACTATCTAACTTCAAATATGGCTTGAGTAAGGCCATAGGTTATCATATTTTATGACTTCTAAATATCGCGGAAGCCAACCACTTGTAATACTACAACTATCACTATGGGTATTCATAAATATCTCATTGCACTGGGGATAATTCAAACTATTCCTAAAAAAAGAATTAGAAATAGTCAAATATTCAATATTTAATTACCTTGGTATTTTTAGGCATGATTTAGTCGTAAGCTGTAATTAAATCTTGTTGCTTCCTTTAATTAGTTGCTGCCCTTCCCTTGCTTATGCAAGAGCTTTCATTGGTATTCTATTTTCTTTTTTTTTTCTTCAATTTCTTTGATTTTTCCAGAACTGGCATTTTTTTTTTTTTTTTTTCTAACGTTTTTTCTTTTTATTTTTCTTTTTCTTTTTTAAGCAAGGAAGTTTTTGCATTCTTTTTCACCTGAAGTCTGAATTCCTCCCAATATGACTTTGGTGATTTAAGGACCCATTCTTCTGTCTATTGGCTCATAATATAATCTTGTTGCCTCCTGTCATGACACATCGGTCATTTGGAAATTATTCAGGATCATGACTGGTAATTCATCATGACAAAGACTGCATGCAGCCCCCATTGGGCATCCAGGCATTGTCAAGGTTCCTTTTTAATGGAAACCAGGAGAGGAGATTGAAGCCAAAGGCTACATGATTCATTAAACATAAAGTAGACTTTAAGAAAACCTGTGGCTTGAGGTTCTTTAAACTACATCAAACCGAACCTAGAAACTGTTCAAATCCACTCGAAAGTCTACAAAACAGACGAGCAATTTGACCTCTTCATAGTAATATTTTTTGAGGTAAGATGGAGGGAGTAAGATATATATATATACTTCCCCCATATTATATATTATTAATAAATAGTTATTAATACATTAAGTGGTACACAATTAGCAATCTTTATAGTAACATTTTATAGGACTTACAGAATATTACATGGTCACACATTCAAGCATAATTCTCCTGCTTGAAGGTATTACTGCAAAAAATGTCGTTCAAAATAACGAAGGTTTGTATATTGTGACAAGGATGGAAAAGAGCATGCATATATCTGAACAAATTATTGACATTAAAATATCTTTTAAAAAAGTCACTTCTTTGGAGCCCACCAGACAAGAAGATAAAATCAAGTGGCTCCTATGAGTGAGTTAAATTAGAAACTATGACAACTATTATCCATGCATTTCCTATGTCGGAACTAGTTGCTGAACGTAGCAAACATCAGCCATCTGCATATAGTTTATAGCTCTTGCTTTATAATCATATAGTCAGAAAGAACTAAACTAAATTTTTCTTGGAAGATAATCTATTGTTCTTTTGCTTCTTAATCTTTTTTCCCTCTCTTTTGCAGCAAAACTTTTATTAATTTTATAGATCAAGAGATATGTAGCAATAAATTGAACAAGAGAATGTAATAAACAAATATGATATCTAGCTTTGTCTGGAGCATTCACTTCAAGGACACAGATCTGTACATTTTTATATGCTAAGCATTTTCATTATCTGCTAAGCAAATTTGTGGAGAACTGATAATTCCATTGACGTACGGAAAATGTTAATATTCTTTGGCATGCTCTCTGAAAGTAGTTGGACGTAATATCCCAGAAAACCGAGTTCTATGATAAGTGTCTTGATTCTCATTTTCAATATTAGTTATAAAATTAGCAATCCGATAAATAGATTGGTGATGTATGGTGCAGCCCCAAAGGAAACATGATCCGGAAGAATTCATGCATGCCATGTAATCAAAGTTTTCTTATTATGTAAAGACTTCTATGACATACTCAACGCCTTCATTTTATTACATGATCCATGCAAATGGATTGGCAGATGAATGGCTGCCAGATATTTATTGAAAATGACCCTTTAGACATCTTAATAAATATTCAATCTAGATTAAAGTAAGCACTATGTAGATGGTGGTAACTACTTTTCCATATACATCGTTGTAATTTAATAACAAGTTGCAGATCTTCTAGCAAATACAGGTCATATTCTTCATTTTTTTTCATGAAAAAAGTTGTTCAATAACTTTCCTTCTGATATAATGTGGCTAAGAAAAGACCATGCATGCTGCTTTAATACTTGAATATTCTCAAAAAGAAGAAGAAGAAGTCTCTCCACAAGTGGCTTCCAATAAGAATAAGATTATGCATACGCGCAAGGCAGGGTGTTCTTTAAGTTTAAGTTGTTAGTGATAATGTGGATAAAAGCTCTCATCTGATCCCACTAGAAACTGCTAACAGTTGTATAATAAGTTTTATTGCATGATCCTTCGTTTTGCAGTAATACATTTTGTATTTAATCAAAAAAAAGAGAGAATGATCTACACTACTTTGATCTAATAATTACCACTCATTGGCGATTTCTTATCTCATCAAGCAAAATAACTCCATTTCTTGTACTGCCAATTATCATGTAATAGATTGATCAGCCAGTTTCGATCAATATATCCCACCATCGATCTACTGGGAATATGGTCAGCCCTTATCAAGATCTCAGTTGATCACCTCTAATCTTTTCGCCTATCACTCACTAGGTGGAGAATGTGTCATTATATTTAGAGGAGTCACATTGCAACCTCATGTATTCAAAGTGATTAAGTGATATTGACCCTCCCAGCTATAAATACATAAAAAAAAAGAACCTATGGAAGTACATTTAAGGGACAAGTTGGAACTTTTTTAGAGACTGGCTGATAAGTTTTTTTAATACTCCGATCCAGCACAACTTGGGGAGCATGTATCGAGCTGTGATGTAAAGGAGTTGAAAAAAAAATAATTCATGCATTTCACTCGTCTTAATCTTCCATAATAAGAATAAAATTACATAACTAACTTGCTTTCGGTGTATACTTTGTTAGATGAGCAGATGTTTATGTGATAACATAAAATAGCATGGCACAATGTTTATTAGGCAGGCTAAATTCTTACAAATCATAGTTTTTCGATATGATTCGGTCACTAAGTTTAGTGGCCCTTTTTTATTATTTGACAGCAAAGACAAAGAGATAAGGTGGTTGAACCCCACGACATGCTGTGACAGTGCCAGATATAATGATTGGTAATTTTATAATCCAAGTGTAAGCCAGCTGTGATTATTTAACTACGATGATTCTTAATTCAAGATTATAATTTATAGTTAGGCTCTTGAGTTCATATAACTTTAAATGAGTTCATGTACATTATGATAAACAGGTGTTCTGCACTTAAAAAGAGGTCCCTAAACACAAGGTTGTTGGCTAACATTTCAATAACATTCAAAAGAGAAGGTTATTAAACTTCAGATATCACATCATGGGCCAATTGTTTCCTTGTTTGTTCGTCGTTTCCGCAACTACATTTAAGACATAATGAAATGAAATTCTTCATCTTGTGCCAAACTTAATATTGCAAAGCTATGTATGCAATATATATGAAGTAAAACAATAATGGACAAAACTTCCCGTCTATTTGGGATTCAACAATTACATAATTTAATTCATGTCCTTGATGATCATTATCAATATTATTTATAAGAAGGCCGCGATGGACAAATGTTCGATTACATTATATTAATCAATTTAAGTGAAAGAAAAATAGGAAGCAAATATTAACTAATTTAAATGAAACAAAAATACCATGCAATGTGGGATGATTGTGCATTCACCTTTATTCCTCTTTACACGCCCAAAGTTAATGTGAAGAAAACTTCACTCCTTACATACTGCGATCTGCACAATGGTTAAAAAGATCTTTATAATTGATCAAGGAAATGAAGAGTTATGTTCTAAATATATGTTTCAGGTAATTATTCTAAGGATCCTGTCAAATGAGCTTAAATTCTGGACCATGTAAAGCTTCTTATGAGGCCTATAAATGGGGAATCAAACACAGTCAAATTCAAGAAGAAATGATTGAAGGCTGATCCATGTTGTTCTCTTGCTCCATGTTCTAGATTTTCTTAATTTTTTCTGGAATAACAAGTTTATCTCATACCAAATAAAATAAAACCTGCAAACAGACTTACCCAAAACTCAAACTAGTGTGGAGGAATCATAGCAGGAACCATTTTAAACGGGCTTATCATTGTCTGACTATTATATGCAAGATATAAATCAGTATTAATATCTCCGAAACTTTTTAGAATCTATTATTTTGATTTTCCTATCATCTTCCTCCCCGTAGTCAGAATATGGAAATTACGTATGTTGTTCGCTTTTTTACTTGGTTATTACTAATCATTTTATATCCACTAAAAAATACAATAGTTAACAAATTTACAAGCTTGAAAAGCATAGACCATCTTCAGTGATTTGCATTACTTTTAACATATTGGGAAATAATTTTATTTTTGGATAAGATCATTACAAGGAGTGTAAAAGGCCATGAGATACAGAGAGGAATTCCTCAGGGCGTTACGTAATGTGAAACCATTGGTTTTTTGACAGGTAGTTGAAGAATGATCATGGCAGTCATTCACATAACTTGACTTCATCAAATTGGGTATTTTTCGGGATAATCTTCATCGTGGGATCTTCGCAGTCAATCAAAATTATAGCCACCAGTTGATAATATGAGGACTATGATCTCCATTGGCATTGGCACAGATATCATGCCTTCGATCAAATTTGTGTAAATTTTTTAAGCTAGGTCTAATGTTATTATTAGAATTTCCATGCAATGTTGACGGCAAAAGTCCCAGCTCCAAACAAAAATATGTACCTGTTAGGAAAATGGTGAGCTTAATAAGGTCAATCTGTGACTGAATGATTTATGAGCTTTTCCATAAGAAAATAATAATTCACAAACTTCTTAGGGCATATCTTGTCTTGCTTGCCACCAAATAGATGGGACACAGCTTGTTGGTTGATCCTATGTTCTTCCATGGCTTTTGAGAAAAATGATTAAACTCCGATACCTTTGTCGGCACCGCCATTAACTCCTCATTAGCAGATAACTGTTTTGGACAAATGATGCAGTTAATTAAGCTGAAAACATAAAATAATAGATATGTTTAGGACAAATTGTACAGTAAATTAACATGAAAACATAAAGTAATAAATATATCAAGGTAGACCTGAGCAGCATTAGGCTACCAAAACTGTTGTTATAAATCATTGTTTGGTGGTTCAGCATGACTTGAGAAAGGCGGCAAACCTTTCCAACTTGAGGACACAGTGCTAAATCAGTTCATATCAACCAATAAAGCACATAACATTGCATAACTTTCGTAATATTTGCTTTGTTTGGCTGCCCATGGAACCCAATATAATGTAATCATATTCACAATATAATTCCAAGGAAGATGCTGCATCACAAGCGTACCCTTTCTACCATAGGCTGAATACAATAAGGATATTATTTTTGTAACAATGGGTAAAGATATTGAGTATTATTTTGAACAATTAATAAACTTTCAACTTTGAGAGAGAGAGATGCTACAGGAAACAGGGAAAATATCTAAGATTAGAGATAAACTTGAAATTCTCAAGACTGCTTTGAAAGATGGGTCCTGAAAAGTCATGTGCGTAAGTTTTTGCTCATGATAGCATCCCAAAATTGAGATTTTATTTGCATAGGTTTACATCATGCAGACCAGCTCTTAAACACTCCATCACATCATCAGCTTGTGCGGCAACTTGGATTATTTAGCTCTAGATCTCAACTTGCAATTAAAATTACGAAGTTCAATAATAACACCAGAAGTATATGACAAGAATGTTTCCAAATTACATTCCAGAATTCCAGTGGGTGATCAGCTGTATCTCATTATATTATCCCTTCCAGCTCCCAATTTGGCCATCCAGTATGAAAAATTTGGTGCCACATTGCCAGCTTGCTGTCATTGATCCCAATCAGCTGCTCCTGTAAGCTCTGTTCAAACAATCAGAGTCTAGAGCTCAGCCAAACGATTGTCTTCCATCACTTCATCGCATTCAGGTTCGATAAGGAGATCGTGCAAGAGCCCTTTGTACAGCTTGATAGATTGGTCTGTTGAGGAGGCCTCCTCATACAGTCTTTGAGAGCCTTCAGGGTCAGTTACAGTGTCAGTTGTGCCATGGAGTACAAGAAATGAGATGTTAACTCTGTTTAGATTCTGTTGTAAATAGGTTGATAATCATAGGATCTCCCAGCCAGTTCTGATTCTGATGGAACCAGTGAACACTAGAGGGTCAGAATACTTCGACCTCAGCGCCTGGGGGTCACGAGAGACTGATGGGCCATTGTTGTATGTGGCAGCGAATTGGTATCTTGGAATGATGAGGGAGAAGACCGGGGCCAGCACCTGTCATCAAGTAACAATGCTAGAGACCTTGGCCATTATCACAAAAAGGAAACTAAATGTGGGTAAGCAACACACTACCGTATATGAAGCAATAATACAAGCATACATTATAATTCTCTTTTTCTTTTTGATTTTCTAGGATATACACAAGAATTATATGTTACCCAAATTATATATTACAGTTTCTATACAAAAAAGGTAATAACTTTTCCCTTTTTATTTATGTGAAAAGACCACGGACAGGAGCATGATGGAAAATACAATGAATTAATACCACAATAGCTTAGCCATTTTGATTATCATATCCAAGAAATTGAATCATTCTAACAATTAACACTATGGGCATCAAACGTCCAAGAACTGGGCACTTCCAAGTTCTCTTATCTTGTACTTTTTTCCAAAAATTGATCCAAGCAACAAATATAGAGCATACCGAAATTAACACTATGGGCATCAAACGTCCAAGAACTGGGCACTTCCAAGTTCTCTTATCATCTTGTACTTTTTTCCAAAAATTGATCCAAGTAACAAATATAGAGCATACCGATTAATGATTTTTTTTCAAAAATTCCTAAATGTGTTATTGCTTTTCCAAGAGCAGTCACTTAGATCATGGTCAAATGACATTGCAAGGCAAGTAAGTAGGTCAATGAAGTGTGCTGAATTTTGTCACTATCAATAATAACATTCAGACATCCAATTACATAGAGAGTAGGGGCATTCCAATTCCATAGTTTGTTTTAGATGTTAGGTAACTGTGTTTCTCCTATATTTGTTCATTTGCTATTTGATGAGTTTGTTTCTTACATTGCATAAGATGATCACTTTTAAGCTTAACCTATCTGTGAATGAACGTAACCAGATCAAAAATAGCTAACAGAAATCATGAATAGCACTGATCATCGCAAGTTCAACAAGGCACTTCCAACATGACAAAATTGACAAGCTAGTTCATCATGTCATCCCATGGTGACAAGTGATTTAAAAGCTCATCGTCCTCCGTTAGGTGTTCAACGAAATGCATGCATGATTCCAATCCATTTGATTTCATGTCTCAGATACAGAATTTGTACTAAATTATAAGCCTTAGTAGTTTTTCTTGTTATTTTATCATATCTATATTTTTTTCTTTCCCAATACAATTGCCTCAAATTACAGTCTAGGGGTAACCATTTGTCCCCAACTTGCATGCTCTTGCTACTTCAAAAATTACAAAATTCCTATCACCTCAACATTTTTGCACAAATCCATCCTAAATATTATTGATTTGCAATTCACAGATCATCCTCTACACCATAAAGCCTATAAAGGGGCAACTTACTCTTCTATATTATGTAAAGCCATCAAATGTCCCTTGAAACTTAATATCAAACCAGCATGTACACCATACACATAAGCAAACTAATAATAATGAACAAATGAAAGAAAAAGTAGAAAAAAATATTAGTAAGCACAATCTTCTCCTCAAAATTTTAAATGGATAGTATCAAAATTAAAGATATTTAAATAAGTTTTAACTTGATTATTATTTTAGGAAAAAATTATATGGTAAATATGGAAGATCTCCTAGAATCTTAAATAAGTCTTGGACTTCCTGAATCAGCCCTTTGATTGGGATTTTCCTCAATTCAATTTTAAATTTATTGAATAAGAAAAAAAAATTATAGGTGAAGATTCTTCAATTTATAGAGAGCAAGGTCAAAGGAACCGATACCGGGTACCGTACCGGTTTTCCGACGGAACGACTAGGTACGGGTCGTGTTGGGCTCGTATCGAGAGAGGGCACGCTATCGGAGCCGAAAAAGGAGAAGAGAAAAAAGAGCGAGCGGGGGAGAGAGGAAGAAAGAGAGGCGGCGGACGCCGGCGGAGGGCTGCGGCATCGAGGCCACAGTTGGTTCCCCCGTTTCAAATGAAACAAGCGTCCGACAGCGGCTAAAAAAATTCAAAATTTTTAAGTGAAGTCGGCAATCGCAACAGGAGAACCAGTAGCGGCCTCGACTGTCGCGGCCTCTGCCGGCCCTCCGTCGGCATCCGTCGCCTCTCCTTCTCTATCCTTCCCCGCTCGCTCTCTCTCTCTCTTTTCCTTCTCTGACTCTGGTAGCGTGCCATTTTTACAGCCCAAAACGTACCGGTGGCCGTTTTTACAGCCCAAACTATACCGGTGAGCCACCAGTACGGCTCAGAACGGACAAAACCGCCTGGTTCGGGATGGTTCTGCTAATCATGATAGAGAGTGAATTTCTTGATGTAAATTTGCTAAAAAGAAGACTTTCTATGTTATCACAAGAAAAAGGCACCTGAGGTCAATATTTTTAGATATTTTAAGTGTTAAGTGGACAGCATCCTAGAAGGAAAGGCGACGCAAAATGAAAAGGGAATTGCTTAAATTCAAAAGGAGTTTTCAAGCTTAGGGTTTTCCATCTTGATTATGTTTGCCACTGTTTTCTCTCCAAAATGTCCTTGATTTAACTCATAAATATTAAATACCCAAAGTATTGTCATGTGCATCCTTTCTTCTATTGTTTTATTAATACCTTCTTTTTGGAAAAATGCCATGACAAGAAATTTACTTTCTACATATTAAAGAACCCTCGCCTATAGCTTTCCTTTTTGTCTCCAATCAAATTTAAAGTTGTAAAGCAAATCACGATAAAAAGGTGGTCTGGCAAATTCCAAGTTTATGCAAGTAACTAGGAGATCTTCTATGTTTATCATATAACTATTCTCAATCAATCTTAAATCAGTTCAAACATTCAACACTTTCAGACTCCAGTTTAAAATATTTTAAAAGAAAATTAGTGCATAGTAATTTAGTTTCTTCTATTTTCTACTTCATTAACATTTCTTATTATCTATTTTTAACTTGTATTGAATGCACCCACATGCTTGAAAAGAGATAACAATAAACAAATAAAATAGGAAACCGAAAAACCTAAATCTATAAGAAAGATCCTCTAATGATTTTAAATTGTCTCAAAATAATAAATATTAAATTTGATTTTAGATTGATTGTTAAGTTGGAAAAAAATATCTGGTAAACAAGAAAGAACTTATGGAATCTTAAATAGATTGGAAATTGCCAATCACCTTCTTTATTGGAATTCTCCTATCACAATTTTATGTTTGACTGGAGAAGAAATGGAAAGTTATATAGATAAGGATTCTTTGGTAAACAGAAAGTAAAATACTTGTTGCAATTTTACTTTAAAAAAATGCCAGAAGGAAAGGCTCCCATAGTCAATAACATTTTGGAACATTTTAGTATTAACTCGAGGGCATTTTGGGCAAAAAGTCAAGCAAAATCAAAAGGAAAAATCCTCAAATCCAGTTCCTTTTTATAATATATATTAGGATATAAATAAAATTCATCAACTTGATTAAGTTTTGTTTTATAAACAAAATTAAGAAAGAAAAACAAGACTGCATTTGCGAAAAATCAACAATGAGTATTCTAAAACTAAATTTTCTATTTGTTTAAAAACAATATCATTATATCACAGTAGTACTATGAAAAATCAAATGATGCCGGACTAAGCATTGCTAAGGAAGATGGTTGCATCCAGAATATGATCATACAATGGTAAGATGCCCATATAGCATAGGTAATAGGTTTGCTAACATTAGATTTTAGCTTTCTGATGCCAAAGAAATCATCTCACATGATGCAACAGATTAATAGCCATCAGGGATCCTGATGGCACTTGTGCAAAGTACAAAATAATATATTCTCTGGACATTGAAATTTTCTTTTCAAAGTGTGTATAACTGCAAAGAAAAAGCCATGTCCATACCGAGACAAGTGGGTGCGAGGGCTGAACATGTATAGCTGGTGATGTCAATACCACACCTTCAACACAGGCTTCTAACTTTGGGCAGTAGCCTTCAAATATTCACGAAACAAGGAAAAAAAACTTCAAAGTAAATGCAAAGCCAACAATATAAAATTGAGAAAAAATCATTATAATAAGGCAACTATATCTCAATCCCCAATCTCTCCAAACACTCGGAACAACTTACCTTCAGTACAACAGCCGCACCTGTTGAATGTCCAAAGCAAAAGCACGGCAAGCCTGGATTCTCTGCCAACACCTTCTCCAAAAATACTTTCTGTATGCATAAAACCTATCACTAAGATACCATGTACACCCTAATGCCACATGTGATTCAGGGTCTCACTTAGGTTAAATGTTGATACCAAATCAGTGACAGCATAATCAAGGGATTGGACATATCCATGCAAGTCATCCCTCCCACCATGCCCTAAGGAGAAATATAACATTCACAAAAGTTAATCCAGACAACTTTTCAAAAGCCAGGTACTAATACTTCAAAGTTGAAATGGTATTAAAACCACCACAGTTAGTTCCTGTTATTTTACCTTTTTTTTCCCTTTGGAAAGTGGGGAAGGTGAGGACTAAATCGGCATAGTAATCAAGGGTCTAGCAAGTTTTTACCATATCTTCCATACAACCTGCGAATATCATCTCTTATCTGACCAAGCAAACAAAGCATCTTCCATGTTGTGTTTGCTGTTAAAGTTATTTAGCAAGAGTCTCTAAGCTGTCCATTCTCCACAGCTGCCCTACTCTTGGACAGTTGCATAAAGTTTGATATATGTCCAACAATAGGGCCTCAAGGGAGAGGGCAAGTATCTTTACTCAATCCATTTAATAGTTATTGTAATTCTTAGACCGGCCTTCTCAGTTAAAGAGACAAATCATGGAAATGATGGGCACAAACAGTTATGAAATGCTTGGTATACTGATTAAATACATATAAATATATATATATATATATATATATATATATATATATATATATATATATATTCTGCTCTTCTAGCCTTCTAGCCTACAGACATGAGAAGGGAACAAGAGCCCAATTATTAAAAAGTTAACAGTGTTAAAAACTTAATTGAATAGATAAACTAGCTGACCAGACATGCCTCAATCAAGATTATAGCCAATATTGAGCCAAGTTATAGGGTTATATGTTTCATTCAAAACCTGAAAAACCAAATTGAGTACTCCTGAAAGTTAATCAATATATACCTCCAACAAGAGCACCAGGTCATCTCAGACCCCCGAACACATCAGATCAAGTTGGGTGTCGAGTCTAAAAAAGCTAAAAATTTTGACAAGAAATGGTTGCACAGAAACATATATAGTGCACAAATTTAAAAAAGAGACCAGAAGAATTTATCAATTAACTAAGAGCATGGAGAAGGTAATAAGAACATAAATTAAATGAAAGATTGCACACTGAAAGTGTTTTCACCATGACAAATGATTTCCTTTAATCTACAAAAGACTCCAACACCATTTCATATTACTTGAAACACTTCTCACACAAGGTCTACCACAATTATAAAAGATTTCGCTTTTTCATCACATGCAGTGAGTGGTCATTAGCCCGTGCACGGAAATATAGAGGATGATCATAATCAGATATCAATCATTACTGATCAATGATTTTGATTGACTAGCAATTTTTTTTAATCAAAGAACTTTTAATTCTTTTCTAGGTTTCCAATATCTTTCAAAAATAGGGCCTTCAAGGACAGAAAGCAACCAGGATGCGTAGAAGAGAAGAATTTCTTTTAATGAAATCACCTGGTTCAAGTTTACAAATCTTGGCTCCTAGATGGAACACAAAATTTGCTGTTTCAACTTCCAGAACATCGGTGTTTCAGAAATGATATATTACATGACGACCTGACAATATATCCTATGCACAAAATATAGTTTCTACACTCTCTTGGAAGCACATATTACTACGCGCTATTCTACACCAAGGTCTGCAATTTCAGTATTAGGTACCGTACTAGTATATCATTGATTTGGTATGGTACAGTTGCTATAGTACAGTACAAAACCCACACCAAGAAAGCTCCTAGCTCCTTTCTTCTCACCTTTTACCATAATACTACTCGAAACTGGGCAGTATAAGTCTGCACAGTATGCTACACACCCCAGTTTCAGACGGTACGGACGGTTCTGCTCGGCTCAGTAACTTTATCATACTTGGGGTTAATCGATCCTATTCTATATAGTAACTGTATGAATAGCAGCTATTAATATATGCTTCAAGGAGAGTGTAGAACAAACTCTGCCATATCGACCTATACCAAACCAAACCTCGGAACTGTACCAGTAACTTACCGATATGATACAGTACGATTGGCACAAGTCAATGGCAGATTTTGTTCTACACTGTCTTTGAAGCATATATTAATACCTGCTATTCATAAAGTTATTATATAGAATAGGATCCATCAACCCCAAGTATGATAACAAATAGTCTTTACTCTCCTATCCTAAAAATCCATATATACAAGGCCCACGACCTTTCTCAGACCTGCACGCCATAAAGTTATCTGGTCATTAAAGCCTGTCAGGTTGGCCACTCAAATTAGAGCACAAGAGAGTTAATTGCTGAAAGAACAACATATTGACCTCAAAGGCATAAGCCAACAGTTTGAACCAGCAAAGCATGTAAATGCCATAGTGCATCTTCCACAATCTTTTCCAGAATATGCACTTCTAAACCTATTGTTCCAATGTATAAATCTAATTTTGTCATCAGTTTCCTTGTCACCTCAGAACCTGAAGGCAGCCAAAAAGTTAGACCGCCATTCTAACTTCTTGATTTCTGACATTCTCCAATGAGCTGAAACTTTAGTGTTTCCAAGCTTCCTATCCCAAAATTCATATACAATACAACCTGAAGACATCCAACTTTTTCTTAGGAAAAAAAAGGAGAAAAGTATGAAAGTAACTTAAGCTACTAATGCCTGCCCTCCATAAGGTTCGGTCACATTATATTCCAAGACAATAGTAGTTGTCAACGATAACTCTAACCAAACTTCTATCAAACCTTCCAGATGTTAAACCAAATATACCTTTTCTATAGCCTTTATGCAACAATAGTTCAAAGTTCAAACCAATAAACAGTATTCTTAACCATAATTCACTCTGTTGTTCTCTGACCACCAAACTGAACAAGTTTTGTCCCATAGTTGTAAGTACAATATAGCAAAGCAGGAATATAAGCATATTCTACAACATGGTTTCACTTCCACCAGTGTTCATTGCCATAACTACATTTCATTTTAAAAACTGGCAGACCTGGATTCAACAATATAACCAAGAATCACTTCAAATATGGATGGGCAAACAATAAAAGCTATTATGACTTATTTGTAGAATAATTGGCCAAGCTTTAAAACAAAAATCTGTAACTTAATATAGAACCAATGCATGGTTTTTGAAAAAAAAAAAATTAAAATCATTTTTCCAAAGAAACTTAAGTTTAGAACTGGTACTGTCAGAGTTCCCTCGTCAGTGGGCAAAACAATACAACAACTAGCATAATAGACAAGCACTCTGGGTAGCGTTCTTTTTGCAGTTTTCAGTACATTTCATATCCACAATCTTCCGTGAACATTCATTCAAGAAACTAGAGGATCCACAAATGCACCACAAAATAGAGGAATTCCCCCAGTTATAACAGATTACAACCTTGAACCAGACTAGAAACTAACTGATTAAAATCCATCTCATCAAATAAAGTTATAAGTTTTCTAGCTGACCCTCTTGCCTTGTAGCAGTGTCCAATTCACAAAGGGTTGAGGTCAGGTAGATATACAATATCAAAAACTATCGAAGTATATTCATTCTTTGATGCGATAAGCTGAATCCACAAAGATAAGACACAAGCAGATCAAAACATGTCAACCCAGAAGAAACATAGAAATGCTTAACTTATGCCAGTCATAATATCTTGGTTGTGTTCTTGTAATTTTCTAAATGTACAATCTTGAATGTGTACTGTTATCATGAAATACCCGTGGGAACTAGAATCCGTTGTAGTTGCATCTGTAGGACTGACACCTCTTATATGGGTTTTTCACTGAATGGTCGCAATCATTTCAAGCCTGCCCACTTGCTCCCTGAGATTCATCCTGTCACAGCAGGAAATTATACTCCTAAACTGCTTGCTGCAACTTTGCAAGAGGTGCTTCAAACATTGGTTCATTACTCGCCTAACTCTGTTTATATCAACTTATCTAGTAATCCCATTTGATACTCTGGTCGTGCAGATGCATCCACCTCATCATAGTTACATTTTGCCAACACAGGCATCAAGCTGACAGTCAAAAATCACCATATCTTTTTTCTTATGTGGCTATGGTATATTTCATTGATGATGAACTCATTCTCAATGCCCTATCACCAAAAACAACGTAGATGCTAAGAATTACTGGTTAATCAGATATATTTACTGTCAATCAGATATGCTTACAGTTACTGGTTAATGGATCTGCATCAACAGTGTCTGGTGCTGCATAGGGATAACAACTATAACAAGAAAGATTTTTTGCATTGGTGATTCTGCAACCCTTCTAGCCATGTCCTGGGTCATTATCAAAGCATCCAGTGAGCATTCAGCGCTCATACTTGTAGATAGAAGCACTGTTTTCAGTAATTACTAGAACGCTTCTCATCAAATCTGAATCAGCCATTATTCTCCCTCTTGGACCTCTCTCCGGCCTCTTCCAGGTCCCTCAATCTCAAGTGTTTTTCAACTTTTCTTTCATTATATCCTTTTTCTATTGTATGGCCTCCGCGCTCCATTCTATCATAATCTATGAAGAATTATTTTCAGGCTTATAGGTTTGCCGCACATTACTTGCATAAATTCTTTACAAAATTATTTTTTTCTAGGCTTTGTAGGTTAATTGTTTTATCATCATAAGAGAGGTCCTTTAGGCTGATTGTTTCTGACTTTGCCTCTTTGCATTATCCTTTTAATATATTAAGAGGAAACAGAAGGTGTATAACACTAGAATTTCCTAAGGTGCTGCTCATCATAGACTACTCTCACCCAAGCACACTTAATTATGGAGTCTTGATGGGATCTAGCAACCTAGTATTTCTGCAAAAAAATAAAGCATCAAGTATTATAAAACCATATATACATATACAAAACCATAAAAAAATGTAAGAAAAAGGATGTTCTGGTGTATTTAGATTACCACCAATGTGGGGTCTCAGTAGAGTCAGATGTTTGCAGCTTATCCCTCCGTGCAGAGAGGCTTTTTCCATGTTTCAAACCCATAATACCCAAGTGACAATGGAACAACTTTACTATTGCGCCAAGACCTGCCCTCTTATATACAAAACCATACATAATTATATAAAATATTATGTAGAATCTCACAAAATAAATATTTCATGTTCAATCAAACAGAAAATCAAGTCCACGAAATATGAAGTAGGTGACAAACTACCAAAAGAAACTTTGATAAAATGAGAGAACATTATATAGACCCTAATAGGGTGTCTTGGTACATATAGGAATCCACAAATGAAAGAACATAGCACCACACATTCTCCATCCAGTATAATTCTTGCTTTTTCAATATTTTAGTATCACAAATTTGCAACCTAGAGTACCTTTGCATATCTGCATATCGCTTGCTCAATTAGTTCTTTAGATGTTGCATGTTGAAAATTAACTCCAAAGAAAAAGAAATCTCGTGTGCATGCAAAAATGGTTCTGTGCTGAGGTGGCGTATCATTTCTGTTATAAGAAATAACAAATAGACCAAAAGATTTCTTTGGTATTGTCATCCCCATTGGAACGTGAACCTTCTCTAGAGAGAAGATAGAACCTAGCATGGGGATGGAAACAAGAGGTGAGCTTAAAACATCACAGAAAGCCACTCGTTTTGCAATTCTTACACCAAAACAGAAGGGAAGGAAAAAAAAATTTCGAGACAGATCGTGTTTTGTCTTCCAAAATTCTTCTAAAATATATCGCTTGTAAGAATTTTATTTAAATTTTATAAGTTTACCAAGTAAAAGAAAAAGGAAAAGATTTTGCACCAAATTTTATCCAAATTAAAAAAAAGAAGAATTTTCCCATTTCTTGTCATCTATCTTCTTGAGCATTCATCTATCAAATTTTATCCATTTATTAGATCTTTAATTCTAGAAATTAGATATTTTTTAAGCTTATTATTATAAAAAGTGGGGAAAACAGGGGGGTAATTGCTCAATTTACTTGGTCTTGACGGTGACGGGAGACCACGACTGACTGAAGAGCGTCTCCCCTCTTGCCGTCACAAACAACGAGAAATCTCTCCCTCTCCTCCCCTCCTCCCTCGCTGCCACCACACGCCGGACCGCGGCCGCGCGCCTCGCCGCCGCCTCCAGCTCCCTCTGCCTCCGCAGCACCATCGCCGCCGGCACCCTCACGACCACCGCCCCCGCCCCGCTCTTCCTACTCCCCTCGCGCCGGTCATCCCTCGGCGCTGGGCCCGGGCACGGCGGCAACCGCGGCCGCCACCGGAACGGAAAGAGGATGACGAGGAGGACGGCGTGGAGGAGTAGGCGGAGGCGACGGAGGGCGCGGAGGGAGAGCAGGGCGTTCACCCGCCCGCTCGCGCCCGACGTCAGCATCACCGCCTCTGGTGCCGCCGCCGCCGGCAGCTTCGCCGCTGGGTCCATGCCGATCGATCCCGGCCCGATCTCGGGACCATATAAAGGTAAAAAAAATGGAAAACAGTCGAATTTTTATGCAAAAAATCGAGTCCTTTTCCTCGTAAAAGAGGTTTGAGAAATGCTATAATCTTCCAAGATTTTCGGGATTTCTACGGATAAAATCGACCAAAATGGGAGAATGGAGATGCTAATATTTGGGGTAATGGGTTGGAATTAGAGTTAGATTAGGATTAGAAATCGTTAGGAATTGGAAACGCCTCGCCTTGTTTCGCTTCTCTCTCTCTCCGCGGAGAAAGGGTGAGGCCCCTGAGGGCGACCTCTTTTAAGACCACATCCGATTTTTGAACCATCTATAAAGACCTCTTTCAGGACCAAATCTTAAGACTTCCGACGTGTGAAACTAGAATAACCTGAGGCCCCTAAATTGTTGATGGAGAAACTTCGGTTATGCTCTTGGGTTTAAGTGCATGTCCTCTTAGGATTATTCTTTTCTGGGGCTTTGTCCCTCCCGTTCTTCTCTTGAACTAGAGGCGGTTAACGAGACACGTGGAAAAGTGGGAACGGAGGCTTGCGACACGTGGCGTGCGCGGCGCCCAGACTCGGGAGTGGTGCAAGTCAATGGTCTTAGAGTTGGCTGCCGTGGCGGGCCCAATTCTGGAAGTTTCTTGGACGGGAGAACCCAAAAAAAAAAAAACATCGCAGGACCCATAAAGTTTTTTGCTCCCAGAATGTATTGTAACAGGATTTACATGTTAGTGGAATTACAGTATTTGTAAATTGTAGCTGCAGCAGTTAAATTTATTCTTTTAGATAAAATAAGCTGAAGTAATATATATATATATATATATATATATATATATATATATATATATATATATATATATATATATATACATATATATGGATGCTCTAAAATATATTTGGAGACTGATTCTACCAAGTTTTTAATCGGCCAATCTAACATCCGCCCTCTGAAGTTAGATATCAAGGTTTGAACTCTAGACCCTTCCTCCCTGCCCTTTGAAACAAAAAAAAAGTAATAATATATTAATTTTGTCTCAATTTTGCTTTGATATTTTCATAATAACTATTTATATATTTATCTCAATTTTTGAAATTAAGAAGTCTAAAATAGATAATTGATGGAATGCAGCAAATAAAATTTTCTAGCATATAGATTGCACATATGCGGCTAATTATTGTAATATTTTAATAATTTCAAATTCTCTTAGTTGCTTTAGCATTGGTGCCTGTACTGAATATTCTTATGGGGATAATGGAGGAGTCTGGAAATGAATTAACACCCCCATTCCCAACCAAACAACAATTTCAAAATTTTTGAATTTCTTTCAAGCCAAATTTACTAGGAAAATGCAATGATAAGTTGATCCCAATTCTTCTAAATGGCATGCACATCTTTTTGCATCTCCAAGTAATCTATAAAGCTTGCCAATTAGGTGGGTATTCTTGTATGTGGTGCCATATGAATTGTATATTACGAAGATTTTGGATATTTTTATTGAGCTAAGAAACTCAAATAATATTTTTTGGCTAAAATTTTTAAAAGAGATCTTAGATCATTACAGGTACAGTCGGGGGTGGCTAATTTTATCCCTCGCAAGTGTAAAATAGAACTCTTACAACAAACAAAAGATTTGCTTAGTTACATAAAGAGACAATTGCCCTTCTCATTAATGCCTATTTGTAAACCAAAGTAGTAGGCCTTTTTTTTGTGCATTTGTGGAATTTTTGGCCCTTTTTGGGACCCAAGAGCATAAAATTGGAGCCTGAGCCCATATTTTTCAGGCCAGGCCTTTGAGCCTTTAGGGTCAATGTTTTCCATTGCAAGATCTAATCATAATATCTGACCTATTTAGTGCTATGCCTTTCCATTACATTGCACCTCAAAGATGCTACAAGACATCTTATGGCTCTAATTGGTTATGATAGGACATATTGTAATTTAGACTGAAACTTTAAGGCAAATGTGATGCAAATAATGCGAGGTTGCCCATTTGCTTATGGTCCCATTCTACCAAAAGAGCAAAAAAAAAAAGAAAAAGAAAAGATCCATTTGATATTAGTTAATCTCGTCGACGAAAAGGGCCCAATCAGAAAAATGCATGTTTAGAAGTGACAAAAAGTCTTAAATATTTTAATAAATTATATTCTACACGGTATGCATCATATAGCCATACATCCCATCAATCATCAAAATATGTTATTGTAGATTTTATTTATCATGCATTTATCTCAATAGTCGGTCTACATGAATATCTTTCAATGATTGGTGGCATACATGGTCATGATGCAGGCTACACAGGATGTGGTTTTTGGTGAGCAAGGAGATGGTTTTTTTAGTAAGATGGTCTCTAGTTTTGGGATCACGGATGAAGAACTTGGACCACTCAATTAATAATATATTTGTAGAGAAATAGATTGTCAGAATTAAGCTGAAGCTCTTCTTGCCTGATGCATGTAAAATGCCAACCAATCCCAGATGAAGTACAAACTAGTCACTGAGTTGCGAGCTGTTCATGAAGGTACAGCTTCAAGGGAAAATGACACAACAGAGCAGCAAAAGCTGCCATCCAACGGCTAGATTAAAGACCACCTTGTTACTTAATTTCAATAAAAAAGCTACATTCAGATTTGAAGATAATAAATTCTCACAATTAAATACTGAGCCCCCGTGTTCCCATTTTCCGAGGCTGTGTTTAATATTGAAAAGTGTCATGTCATCAATTAAGAAGAACGCGATGAGCACCTTGATATTTGTGCACACGAGTCAAGGAGAGTGGAAAACGGTATACATAAAAAAAGGAAGGTCGACAACACGGTTGATGAATTAATGATGCGAGTCATCATGACTAAATAATGTTGACGCATAAAAAGGAAGACATGCCTGCCGATCAAGTGCCGCAGTTAAAACTTTGCCTGTGACTTTGTCGTAGCCTCATTAGATTACCGCAGTTCCCATCCTTGCCCACTCTTGTTGATGGGAGAAAGATAAAAAAATCTCTGCTGTTGGTAAAATAAATGTACTGTTCTTTCGTGTATAAGATATTATCATGTGCATGGGACCAAATATTTTTTATGATAAAGTTTTTGAGTCTTTAAGCCGAGACAAACTGGCTTATGTTCTTTAAGAAAGGTCTGGTTGTCTAATGAGTTGAATGACCAAGAATGGCTATTTTTTTCTAAGTATGCGAATTCCTTCTCTTCCTTTAATTTGAGAAACATTCATATACTGAAATTAACCGACTCCGTACACAGACCAAGTCCTAGTCAATCCTCTCGTGTCCCATCTTAATGAGGAGAAATGACAATACTTCAGCTGTTCTTGCCGACTGGGCAAAGGTGGTAGAATACCATCAACTATATAGTGAGGTAGAAGAGACAACACAGACAGAATTCACTGTTTCAATAGGTTTATTGATGTCTTTCAAACTAGAAAAGAAAATGAATGTAGATAAAACTCTGGAAAACTCTTCTTAGAGGCCATGGACTTTATTCTCTGGAGAAAAAATTATCGAAGTGAAGCAATTCATTCCACCTGTAGGATGGTGTTGCACCAAAAATGCTTGGTTAAAGTCCTTTGTTTTTTTTTTGATTGGAAAGGCACCTAGTTAAAGTCATTGGGCCACTCAGATATTTAATCAACTTGATGTTGAGGCATATTGATGATACTAGATAAACAAAATAATTATCTCAAAAGATAGTTGAACTCTGAAGGCAATCCCTCCATAGCTGATTCTCTATTGCATCTCTGAACTGGGTTTGTTTATAGTTCAGAATCTCCCGATCAATTGTAATCGGATTTCCGAATTCTTGCTCTCATCCTCTTCTTCTTCTGGCCTATGATTATGTTGAATCTCATGGTAATGTCCCAGGATTTTTAGATTATTACCGGTGAAATGTTGCTCGATGAATTCATGATACAGAGTGCGAAAAATCACGGGTCATGTTACCACTTGGGTTAGGCCTCAGCTTCTGTAGATTGTAGGGTTTTGTGCAAGGGCTATGTAGGCTAATGAACATCATTTTCTGTTCATTAGAAGCTAACTAATTAAGAAAGGGAAAAAAGACATGCTATGATGGAACATGAGGACCATGACTAATGAGGAGAAATGGCAATCTGATGGGCTCATGGGACTAGCTTGTCAACCAACAGAAGTATAAAAAAACCATGATATATGTTAGCTAGGATTTCATTTTCAATCTTTTTTGTCTTTTACGGAACCAAAATTATTTGCCTTAGGGTTTCAATTTTTCATCTATCAATTTCTTTGTTGCATGATAGTATTTTTTGTCGAATTAGTGCAATCCATCCTCTCACATTTTTTTGTCTCTTTTCTTCTAAGAATAGTAAAAAGTTACTAAGAAGCATGTTTACGTTAGACTTACTGGTTCAAGTAAATCATAGCATGGCCGGCTTGGTCACTTCTAATCATCTCACTTGAAAAAATCAACTAAGTTGCTTGAGAATCATGCACTTCTTCAAAAGCATGCGATTCCCTTGCCAAACTTGTCCCCACCTGCCACTTGGTTTGTTCTAGTAGAGGCTAATTGACATGGGTAACAAGTCATGGGAAAAAGGAGTGGTTTCGAAATTAATTATAACAACTTAGGACCTAACCCAAAAAGACTAGCCAAAAGATATTATTTAAGCTCTTTGACTCTGTATAAGTACCCAAGATTTATTCAATATGCAGCTAATATGAGATTAAACGCACACCCGCATGATTATCACATACCTTTTCTATTTAATCCCTGGCATTCTCACCAAGCTGAGAATCCAAATTTTTTCAAATCCAATCACAAATATTATGATCAGCCTGTGGTGAGTCTCAAGAGATTCATGCTTCAATATTCCCTAATCTACATAGACCATAGCCTAAGTCTGCTCTAATCCCAATCCTTAAAGTCCAAGAAAATTCAAAGTACCTAATAGATCAATGCCGACCGTCTCTTTTTAAGCCTCTCTTGGAAAATAAGTATAGCCATCTTGTTAATAGGAAGAAGGCACCCCTCTTGACACGTGCCCAGAGGTCGCACCTTTACGAAAGTGGTACCCTGAAGCGAGCATGGTTTGTGCATTTTATAGGGGATTAATTAAGCTCTCAAAGACTATAACTTCTGAGCCTTGAGAAGGGTAAAAGAGAAAGCTGTATGTTTGCATGGGAATTGTTGGGCGAGTCTGGCAAAAAGGAACAAGAGAGACGAGAGATTATTTTGAGAACTCCTCAAAAGGACTTTCGGCGCATTGGGAGAAGAGAAAGAAGCTTAGCACACGCATGCATGCATTACACGTTTGCACGGAAAAGAGAAACAAGGGTAGCAGAAAAGAAAAAGATGAGATCTTGTCCGTCCAAGGGAGTCTATCGCAGGTACATCAAATAAAAGAAGAAGAAAAGCCCCGATGGTTACCCCTCCCTATTACAAAAGTGATTGTGTCCTTAAAAAGGGCAGGTGCCTTCCGTGAAACTCAACGCACATTTATATTAATTAAATAAGCAAAGAAAAAATTGCAGGGATTGATAAGAAAACCAAAGTAAGTTCTTTGGTGGTTCGAAAAAATCGATGGGTTGCCCATTCAAGTCGGTAAGGTTAGCCCGAGCCAGCTACTGATCTCTAAGCTGAGATAGAAGGACTAGATGACAATGGTCATGCTCGGACCGAGAGTTCCTACATTGGATTCGACCTGAAATAACAAAAATATGAAATTCTACTTGCCAGAGAATGTCCGACAAAGAATCTTTCGATGCCTAAGTCAAGTGTTGATCTTAGAAAATAGTGAAGGTTTAGAAATGACAGGAGTGTCGATGTGGTAATAGAGTCGCTCACATAAAGGCCCGGATTGTTCACATAAAGAAACCGCATGGGATTTTGAGTCAAGCTGTCGTTGGTTAGAGAAGAGTGAAATTTGACTGACATGGCGTGCACTTTTACTATCGGTCATGTGACAAGTTTTTATTGGTCAGTTTGCCACATCAGCAGTGGTCAATTCTAAAATGTATTAACACCAAACACTATTTGGTCCCAACGTAGGCCAATGTTATTGATAGAGTGCCCATGTTTAGAGTGCAAACTGATATGCTCCCTTTCTCTTGTTTTTCTTGGTGCCATGCTGAACTAGATTTGCTTTGATTTTGAGACCCTTAGGCCTGAGCCATTAACTTTTTGCAATACAAACATATGGATTTTCGGATATTTTCCCTTGGCCCACAAAGAATGCTGGCAACATGTGTGTGCGTGCGTGTTCGTGTGTGTGTGTGTGTGTGTGTGTGTGTGTGTGTGTGTGTGTGTGAGAGAGAGAGAGAGAGTGTAATGGGCATAAGCCACGGAGCAATTCATTCCCCCAAATGTTCTTCAAATATGTTTCTATTCGCGCAAATTATCACGCAAGAAGATAATCAAAGCACATATAATAAAAAATGACCTCGGATCGCCATTACTTATCCATATTAAAATCCATAGAGATGGGTCAAATGACGACAACTTCTCCTCACGTGGCTTGCGGGAATCTAGCTGCCTCTATCTAATTCTCTTCTCACCTCTCACATTCCTTTCTTCCAAAAAAACACCACCATTTTGACCACCAACCCTTTCCTCACTTCAGTTTTCACATCTCTCCCTCTCTCTCTAGCTCTCACCCTAATCCCTATAGTTTGACTCTTTAGTTGTTGTGTCATCATTACCTCAATTATTGAGCTTCATGTACTGCACGGCGGCAAGTGTCATCCCATCGTTGGCCCACCGCCTGCACGCCCTGCACAATTCCACCACCAGACACTAGCTTCCTTCCTTCCTTCCTTCCTTGCTTTATCTCATTGCAACCCCCCGGCTCTCTCTCTCTCTGTCTCTCTCTCTGTGTGTGTGTGTGAGAGAGAGAGAGAACTAGTATTGGAGTGTACGCTTCCTTTCCCACCCGAGAAACGCCTGAAGGCCCTTGCATGTGGGTCTGAATGTGAGGGGTCCCCTTTTTCTTCACTTGATGCCCTCCACCTAGCCTTTCTTTTGCTGCATTGGCGAGTCCGTGTGGGCCCTGCCCTAAAGCAACAAAAGAGTGCTGGAGATGGGGGCGCTGATGAGGTTCTTCCTCACCGCTGCAACGAGGGATTGCCTTTGTCCATTTCATGGGCCATGCCATGTTCCTGCATGACGTTTGGGACAAAGACCTTTAGATGCTATACACAATGGACTGCGAAAAGCTCACACCACTCTAATGTGGATATGTTTTAAAAAAATAGAAAATAAAACATTCTACAAGGCTCTTGGCAGCCGAGCCTCACCAGTCCAGAATACTCCATCCGTGTGGTTCGCTACAAAGGAGGCCATTCAGTCAGCAGCACCATTTATATGCCCACACGCAAGTGAGAGGCAGAGAAAAAAAATAGAAACTCATTAAAAAATTATTCACCATTGCGATCTTTCAGAAAGTTTGCTCTCAAAGATAATGCTGGTTGGTGTTGGAACTCATCTCCAACTATAGTTGTGCATATTCCTCAAACAAAAGAAAAATAAACTAACATAGAGGGAAAAACAAAGAAGTTATTATTTGCCATTTGCCATCATTTTCCCCATGAGAATGTAAAAGATGGATATGGGGTTCTGTTTGCAATCTGCCATTTGCCTTTAGCTCGCCAAATCTGATTCAGAAAGACCTATTCTGAAAGGGAAAGTACGATCACCTAATAAAAGGTTTCCAGGACAAAGACAATGGCAGGACCATAATGTTTTATGGGTCAGGGTGTTGGACACAGTGAACGTCCAAGTTCATAGCATTGCGACGCAGAGATGAAATGTTGGGTTAAAATTTTTGATACACAACTAGAAATCCTCAATGAATGCGGTGGCTTTCCTTCCCTCTTTTTTTATATAAAAAAAGAAGCCCTAGTTAGAAACAAGTTTGTTAAAAGGGCAAAAAAATGTACAACCTGCAAATCTTGAGGATTACATGGCGCGAAATACTATCTGAATAAAAATGTGCAATGAAAAAAATTAAGGGCACTCTGATTAGGAGAAAGTCAAATTTGTTTTAAGGATCAAGAATCAGGTGGAAAAGTTTAGAAATCGCAAATTAATTAGAATTTTGTAGTCATAATAAGAAAAATGGATGAAAATCAACTTTAATGAGCGTGGATCCTCTCAGGTGATGTTGTGCAGCTGCTGATGGCCGCAATCAAAAAATTGACGGTCATCAAACAGCATACACCGAGTGTGGTGTATATTATTCGATCGCCGTCTATCTCCTCATGGTTGCTATTTAGGAATGCATAGCACTCTGTAGTGAAGTCTAGCTGCATTATAGAGAATTTTGATTGCAGTTTAATTAGAACAGACTGGGCACCTACAAGCAAGAAATGACTATTGATCGGATCCAAACACGATTACTCCCCATCATTTCGAGTTACTTACAGTGGAGCTATTAGGCATAGAAAACCTTTAGGCTTTAGGCCCTGTTTGCAGCTGGTTGAGGTTTTATGAGCTTCTTCCAATTTGTTGATGAATCTTGCGTATCATGGAATAGGGTAGGCAGTAGGAAACCATAGGAAATAGCAGTCCTTAGCGGACCCACCTGGGGTTGGTATTAATCTTCTCAACCAAGAGACCTACAGCAATAGAACATCTAGAGGCAGCATTTCTTGAGCTGTGACATCCACTTTCATCCAAGGGAGGTGGGTGTCAATGGAG
The DNA here is from genome assembly GCF_009389715.1 of Phoenix dactylifera. Taxonomy (NCBI): domain Eukaryota; kingdom Viridiplantae; phylum Streptophyta; class Magnoliopsida; order Arecales; family Arecaceae; genus Phoenix; species Phoenix dactylifera. The sequence goes on along the minus strand of NC_052397.1, from coordinate 2,599,720 downwards.
TCCTTCAGAAGCTGCTGCCATGCATCATTTCATGCAAAGCTCTGTCATTAGAGGCCAATTGTTTGCGTGCCATAAGATTCCATGCTTTTGCAGTGTAAATAGAGGATGTGACACTTGAGGCAACAAGTATAATGACCTACACTACCTCTTTCTCGGACCCCCGGGGCTGTGGGCATTTGCTCGCTACCACTTTACACCAGAGAATGAACAAGGAAAGATGCATTAATGAAGGAAAGAGAGGTGCTGTCAATTCGAAAATTAAAGGCTATGATGCTAGGTGTGCTCATTTAACCATGTGATTCTTTCTGTAGGCAAAATGACTTCTTTTTTTTGCCAAAGATTTTCCTAACAATTCTTCTGATGCAACTGTCAAACTCACAGCAAGGACTTAGCTATCTCAATTGAACTAGGATACAATTGTTAAGCTGATATGTCAGACCTCCATTGGTTGGTATGGTAGAACTCACAGACCATATATCATGGGAGGTCCCATATATATTCTATTTCTATTTTTATTTCATTAGTCTGTTTGTGGGGGAAAGGAATGAGGCCACACACTTCAGCTTCTATCCCTGGAAGACTTGGCTTGCAGTTTCCACAGCAATCCTAGAAACTCAGCATCTTGTATTGTATCTGAACAAAGACAGTACTGAAGCACATATTATGGTGTTGGAAATGAATGCATTGGCCTACATTGAACACTGGAATGTTGCTGTTATATATATGGACACAGCAGCCATTCCCAATCCACATCCTTCATAGGCTTCTTCAGAACCAAATGGTGCTCATGAGTCGGTGAATGGATACAAGCTTGGAAGCTCTCAAAAAATGGGTGTATCGAAGAACTTCCAAATAACGCCCGTCACCCCTCCTCAAAACCAAAACAAATTGAATTGTGTTAGGGTTGTGAGGAGATCTCTTATCTCATAAATGCTGCCTGCATAGGGGTCAGGTGACAAAAAGTAATTAAAAGTTTTGCTTATCTTCCAATGTTCGATGCATCGGAATTGGAACTTGTTTGGTGTTGAGCTTCAAGCATCAACATGCTCTGTAAAACGTCCTGTCTGTTTCTTAGAATAACCCTCAATCATCTCTTTAGGGGCATGTCTATTATCTTAAAGGAGGGCATTTAAAGCTAAGTGATCGACTTCCCAATAAGAAATCCATTTACCATATTGTAATATTGGTTTGCCTAGATGGAACCTAGGGTTTTGTAAATATATTCATGAGTCAACCTTGTGTGGGGAAGAAGATCATGTGGACATGTCATAAATGACACTAGACAAGGTTGTTGCAAGGTTAGAAGGGAATATTTGGGAGTATGAGAAGGGAATTAGAAGTTGGAAGGTTTGTAGAATTAGGGTTTAAAATAATAACTTATTATAATGAAAACCACAAGAGCCAAGCAACGCCCTTTTAGTCAATGATGCTAATAAGCCTAGGCACCTGACAGCTCTTACCGGCTCAAAATCTTTTTTTTTTTTTTGGGTCATGGAGTTGGATCTCTTGATACTCTCGAACATCACGATCTCCAATGTCCGATCGTGATTGCACAATTTGACAGCTCCAAAGCCCGAGATCCCAGATGCAGCATAACCACCCCCTCCCCGTTCTAATGGGCGAAGTTTAGCTAGGTTTGAATGCTAACACGAACAAGAGTGAACCACCCATCCTTAATTATAATGTCCATAGAATGGACGAGTCATGAGGCAAGTTTGTCGAGCCAGAAACCACCAATACTATAATTACTTTTGAATGCAAAAGGAGCCATTATGATAAGCATTATGAAAAATCCAGGAACTCTGCTGAAATTCAGCTAAATCAACTCAGTTGCACCTCAAATATATATATATATATATATATATATATATATATATATATATATATATATTTGTTTGTTTGGGTAACACAAGGACTGTAATAATCCAAGATCTCGCTCAAAAAGATTAGTCGAAAGCTCCGTTTAAGCTCTGACATCCTCGTCAGGCTAAGGATTCAAATCCATTTAAATCTAATCACAAATACCACAATCAGCCCATGGTCAACCCCAATAGATCTGTGCTGCAGTGTCTCGTAGTCCACATAGGTTATAAGTCAAGTCCGCTCTGATACTTTTTGTAACAATTCAGGACCTCATCCAAACAGGCTAGCCGAAAAATGTTATTTGAGTTTCTTGATCATATATAAGTACCCAATATCTAAATAGTAAATAATCAATGTTAGACTAAATATACGCCTGCATGGTGCTAGCATGAATTGCTCTCGCCCAAGTATGCTTCACCCAAGAGTATGATAAAATCTGATGCTGATAGGGCTGGAAGTGGGCTCGGGCCGGCCCGAAGCCCATCGGGTCGGGCCGCCCGCGGGCCGGGCTATGGGCTAGGGCCAATGCATTTCGGGCCGGGCTCGGGCTTAATTATTCAGCCCATTTCTATTTCGGGCTGGGCTCGGGTATCTCATTGGCCCGGCCCGGGCCCGACCCAAGCCCGCGCCCATACTCAGCCCGAACGCGGCCCGTCCAAGCCCGAGCCCGTATCAACAATTTGCCCTAAAAGAAAACCCTTGAATCGCGACTCGCTCCGTCGCTCGTCACCATTTTCGTCCCTCCCCACGTCCGCGCCTTCTTCCCGGGCTTCCACGGCACCCAGCTCCTCCCCGCCTCCGACGGCTCCGGCCCGCACCCGCATCTCGTCCTCGACGACCTCTGCCGCCGGCCTCCGCCGCCCGTCCCTCATCGACATCAAGATCGGCGCGCGCACCTGGTACCCCTCCGCCCCCGACGACTACGTCCGCAAATGCCTCAAGAAGGACCGCGACACCACCAGCCTCGCCCTCGGCTTCCGCATCTCCGGCGTGCGGATCCACCAGGGCGGCGACGCCGGCTTCTGGCGGCCCGATCGCGAGGCCGTCCGGCGGTTCACTGCGGAGGACGTCAAGTGAGCGCTCCGGCAGTTCGTGTCCCTCGAATCCGGCGTCGGATCCGGGCCCGCCGGACTGCGCCTTCGCCTCTGCTGTGTACGGCCGGTCGGACGGGGTTCTGGCGCAGCTGCTGGAGCTCAAGGCGTGGTTCGAGGACCAGACGCTGTTCCACTTCTACTCGGTGTCGGTGCTGGTGATGTACGCGAGGGAGGAGGTCGAGGCCAGGAGGGCCGGCGGCGGGGTTAGGGTTAAGCTCGTGGATTTCGCTCATGTGATGGAGGGGAATGGGGTTATCGACCACAATTTCTTGGGGGGGCTCTGCTCGCTGATCAAGTTCATCTCGGAGATCCTCACCGACCCGGATGAGTGCTTGGCCGAACCCAACAAGGCGCACTTGAGCTTCGAGAATGGGAGCTGAGGGAACGGCAACAGCATGGTGGTTTGTTTTTTTTGGTAGCCCACTCAGAATCTTCGATTTGATTTCGCTTTCTGATACTGGAGGCATGGCTAACTTTGCAGCTTTTAATTTCTGGGCCGGCCCAAATGGGCTCGGGCCGGGCTCGGGCCTTGTTCCTTAAAAATTTTTCGAGCCCCGGCCCGGCCCGAAGCCCGGAAAAAAAATTCGGGCCGGGCTTGGGTAGGGGTTTGGCCCGACCCGGCCCGGCCCACTTCCAGCCCTAGATGCTGAAGACCGCACCAACCTTGAAGGAAATTAAAATAAAGTTGAGTTTCAAAACCTGACTCCAATTAAGAATTAAAAGTATCTAATAATATGATGACACGTTTCTTGCCCCTCTCTCTCTTCTTTTTTTCTATTTTTTTCCCTTCCATTTTGGTTTAGATTAGAAAACAACCTAATTAATGGAGCCGGTGGGAAGGAATCGCAGCACAAGCCTCGGTCCTTTTTCTTTTTTCTCTTCATCTCCAAGCCTTTATATTCTCTCATGCCTATAAGCTTCGTCCTAAAATATACGCCGATTTCCGCGGAGTAGGAAGTCCAAGCTCCTGTTGCCTAAGTCCCTTGACCGCTCTCTCTCTCTCTCTCTCTCTCTCTCTCTCTTTCACACACACAAGTGCCATTTTCCCACATACACTCTATCAAAATGAGACCCCCAACCGTTCCAAATGCTCTACCCTTTCCTTTCTTTATGCTCTCCGTCCACTAAAAGCATTCGCTCTTCGCCCAACCAACCCCTATCTTCAGAAAAAAAGATCGCCCAACCAAACCCTCACCCCCCCCCCCCCTCTCCCTCTCTAGATCACTACATACAAAGAGAATAAAAAAGGAACACTTGCAGATCATGCACCCTCTCAAAGCTCTTCCTCATTCTCTTACTCCCCACTTCATCTCTACATAGAAAGAAAGAAAAAGAATAAGAAAGCGGTGCTGCAGCTGCATGCAAGTACCGGGGAACCTGGTGCAAAACTTCAGACTGGTGAAGCGGGTTTTCCAGAGCTTATCCGTCCATCAACAGACACCATCCAGATCAAGGAAAAAGGAGAGGAAGAGATTATAGAATGCAAACTCAAGGAGTCTTCACGGAAACCACCTCAATCCCTTCCCCCGACCTCTCGTTGCACATCAGACCCCCAAGAACCACACCCTCCTCGACGGCCGACACCCACCATGACCTCAGCCTCGACCTCCTTCAGCGGATCGAAGCCCTCAAACCACAAGCCGACAGCTGCTCAAACTTCGCTTGCACCGATCTGACCCTCTCAAGTCCGTTGGCAACCTCGGAGGTAGATGGCCCATGGAGGTGGGAAGGAGCACTGCAGGATAGGTGCCACAACAGCCATCTCAGCGACTTGGTGTTGGATGACCGGAGGCCAATAAAGGGAATCCCCATCTACAACAGCAATACCTCACCGTTCCTCTCAGCTGATCCCACGATGGGATTCAACCACCAAATGTCATCCACACCTTCTTTATGGTCCTCATTTTGCTCTTCGGTGCCATCTTCACCTTCTTCTTCTAGTGGTTACTCTTCCAATTTAGACACAGCGGCATCTTTCCTGCATCCAGTGATGGCACCACCGACAAGGTTCGCCGGGTTATCATCAGACACAATCAACTACAACCACCACCCCCACCACCACCATCAATATGGAATTGGGCCGCTAGATGTCTCTCACAACATGATGAGGTCTAGATTCATGCAGAAGCTCTCGGCGAAGCGGAGTATGCGTGCACCAAGAATGCGGTGGACTAGCACACTTCATGCCCGCTTCGTCCATGCTGTCGAGCTCCTCGGTGGTCATGAGAGTATGCTATATCTCTCATTTTCCTGCTGCTACTTTTGTGATTATATCAAATTATTTAATCTATCATTCATGAAATCTGGCAATCTCTTTCTGCTTTGGTGGATTGTTTCGATTTAGGGGCGACGCCGAAGTCTGTTCTCGAGCTCATGGATGTGAAAGATCTGACTCTAGCCCATGTCAAGAGCCACTTACAGGTTTTTTCTTTCCTTTGTTTGAGACCACATTCCTCATCGTCATCCCCCTCAACCTGAGCAGAGTTTCCATCTCTCTCTCTCTCTCTCGCCCGCTCGCTTGCTTACTAATGCGTGTACAGTAGTAATGGATGCAGTGAATGACTAAATGAATGAATGAATCCGTAATAGGTCTGTTTATTTGCAGACAGAGAACTGCCATACATATAGGTAAGGTCACAGAGAGAGAGAGAGAGAGAGAGAGAGAGAGAGAGAGAGAGAGAGAGGAAAAGCAGCCATCATTTCACAATAATACAAGGCCAAAATAAACTCAAGAGGCATCAACCTCGTGAGCAATGGAAGTGGAAAGAAAAATATTAGATAACAAGAAATATCTCGAAAAAAAAAAAAGAATGACAAGACACACCATAGGAAGAAAGGAGTAGAGGCTTGGATTGAAGCTGGATTCTCCTGATCTTTACCTTGCCTTTTTCTTTCTTTCTTCACTATTATTTTTCTTCTTTTCTTCTCCTTTATCTCTATCCGTCTTTCCATCTCTCTATCTATTCAATTGCTTTAGATTTCTTTCTCTCTGGCTCTACAGATGTATAGAACTGTTAAATCCACTGACAAGCCTGCAGCTTCCTCAGGTAATTCGTATTACTTAGCCTTCTGTGTTTCTCTTTATTTCAACTGTCGCTCCCTCTTTTTTTTTTTTTTACTATTTTACTAACTTCCTTAAAAGCAGTTCAAACTTTCCGTTAAACCAATATAAATCACCTTCAAATAAGAATGTGCAATATCATCTTCTTCTCAATACATCTTGTGTAAATTATATATTCTCAAGCTCAATCAGAAGGCTCAGGCGAAGAAGATTCTGCTCTTGGGACTGGAGATCTCAGCTTCCATCAACTAATGGAGCACGAAGGATCAAATAAACCAGTCCAACCAAAGGACATGGACTCGAGTACTAGATGGAGAAACTCATCTAAGTAAACCTCTCTCTCTCTCTCTCTCTCTCTCTCTCTCTCTCTCTCTCTCTCTGTGTCCATTCACAATCCACAAACATTTTTTTAGTGTTTCCAATTAGCAGAGAAATATTTTTTTCCCAACAAATGTCTTTAAGCTTAGCTTAGAAGATTGACAAGTCCACGTTCTCCAAATCTAAGTGCAAAAGGGCTCCCATGGCAGCTTTAGCTTTTCTCTCGCCCTTTGCGTTCTTTGAGATCTCATTGGGAGATTTAAAGCAAAAGCTTAAGATTAAGGAAAAGAAGGCATTCACTTGCTGAAAGTGATCAAACCAATTTAATTACTTTGTTAATGCTATATTTAGTTGGTGTCTTTTGCTTAATGCTTTTGTTCTCTTGGGATCTTTGTCTTCAGTGAACGAGACTGAAAAGGCCAAATACACCTTGACTTGAGTGCTCTCTTTGATTTTATAGTATTATTATAGTGCAGCATCATGTCCAGGTCTTGGGCTTTACTTTGTCTTTTGGTTCCTCATTCCAGTAGTTTAGCTTTTCAATGCATTGGCTCTGATTTTTGTGATGTGATTTGACCTCATCTGTCCTAGACCTACATGCATGCTACCTCATATTTTCTTCTCTTTTATTGTTATATTACTTTTAAACTTCACTAGCATTATTACCATGTTTCGTTTTCCTTCTTTGGTGCCTATATATATTCCTTTATCTTCTTAGACTTCACAAAGCCTTATATCATAGAAGGTTGGAGTAGTGAAAGATGGCATGCATCTGTTAATTTTATGTCAAATACGGCCTTCCTTTCTATGTTGTTTTTGTGGCACTGAAGGTAAAGAGAGATAGCCCATGTCAGGAACTTACAAGCAAGTTCCACAAGTATATTCGTTACTATACTGAAAAAAGGTAAGCATATCTATTACTAATCTAATTAACTTCAATACTCCAATATTTATAGTAACAAAACATCTTTATAATAAATTAACTGCTTCAGACATAGCTGTCAACTCTTTCTGATAGATCATATCTTATAATCATCTTCCAAAAAAATCCTTTTGCATGCTAACTATTTATTTGGGATATGGAAAAACTCAATAGTACTTCGGCCGATACTTAAGCTGCAGATGATGTTCCTTAATCTCTTAGTGAATTGATTGTTATCCTCGAATATTGAAAAGTGATATAGAATTACTTGGTTTTAAATATGCTGTATGGTGACCAATATGGTGTCAAGAAGTTCTGCATAGAAGCATATGCATGTTGGAAACTATTCTAAGAAAGATGTTAATAAATTAAGTGTTCTGATGAAAATAATGAGTATTGAAAACCTAATGTTGCCTAAAGTTTCCCAGGGGAATGAAAGATATGAAAAAACAATCATTAGACTGAAAAGAATCATTTCATCACGGAAAACAAATTGATGTAAACTCCAAAGATAAAGAAGCCATGGTGCTATGAAACAAAACCTATAAATGCACAACATGACCGTTTTGAATTCCCAAGAGAAAGCTCTTGGGAGCATTTGGTTGCATGTAACTTAAATATCATGTAGGGATTAAATTGGGAGACCATATACATCGCAAACAAAATAAATCTCATCACTAATTGAAGCTAAAACAAGTAGTGTGCTCGCGGGAAAAGAGCTAAACTGGAAGAATACTGTTTAGGAGAATAACCAATAGAAACCCAGGAGGATTGGTCCTTGATATATGTATATATATGTAAAGTCGTATACCAAAAACATTCTTTATAAATAAAACAAATCCCCTAACAAGACAATCCGATCCACGTCAGCTACTCCAGATGGTTTCTGATAGGATCTCAATATGAAATTTTATACACATTTATTTGAACTGGAATCATTTTTGTCTTTTTTCTTAGCTCTTTTAAGGAGGCAAAGTTGTGAAACATAACTCCATTAGATGGTGTTGTTAGTACACTTACGCAATTAATGCTACTATTTAAACAATTAAATTGCCAGACATGACAAGAAAAAAACAAAATGACATTCTGAAAGCAATGAATTTAGATAAGCAATATGAATGCGTATTGTGTCCTCTCGCAAAGGATTTGGTTAGTGTGAGCAAAAACATTTACGAAAAAAAAAAAGAAAAGAAAAAACAAGTTTTTGACACCTTGAAACTACAAAACGGTATTGAGGGGCATATTTTTCTTGGAAACCAAATGGTGTCCTAGTTTAGCACCTAGAAACTATAAAATATAATTTTTTGCGAAGGACCAAAACAAAACCAGCCTTCCATTATTAACTGATGAAAAGGGAGATAATTAAGATTACATACACAAGCAGCACAATGCACTGGTAAAACATAAATTTCACGCCTAGCATTGTGCAGGAGAATGATTTGATATGGCTTGTTAATGTGTCATTAAATTCACTCTTGAACTTTTGCATGACATGAACTTCTTGTGACAAATTTCAGCGGAGGAGCTTGGTTGCAAACCAATCCAAGTGACATGGAAGGGTTTGAACCAACAACTTTCACATCTCGGACAGAGGTACTTACAAGCAATTGCTGGATACCACACGCACCACACAGAGATACAGATAAAGACTCTGTTTATAAAGTTAATGGAATATATGTAATATACAAGTGACACAATGTGTCTTTTCACAAAATTTAAGAGGAAATTCAAAAAAAATGAATGATAAAGTGCATCTCTGGACTTTTAAACAGGATAGCCACCTTTGCCGATCCAATGGTTCTACTGGTTCTCATGAAGAACTCAAAAACCCTAGCCTGGAGTTCACCTTAGGAAGACCAGACTGGCATGACAGAGAGCAGGATTAATGCTAGCAGAGCTACACGAAGGTGGTATGCATTCAGTGGCTCCTGGAAGGTTCTAAGGCATTTATGTCAACAGTGAGGAATATAAGGAGGCGTATATGAAGGGTGAGGGGACACTGGAAATTATTCTGTCATTCTTGTTTGCATGGTGCGTGAACCTTACGTTCTTTATCTGGGCCTTGTTCTTCTTCTTCTCTGGATTTTCTTTTGTCCCTTATTTATCATAAGTTTCTTCGCTTCTTGATTTTATTCCTTTTATTTTCTCCTCGTGTGACACTTATAACCACTAGAGAGTGGAATTGCTAGAGCTCAAGTTAATTGGTGTCTAACAGATGCTGTACACATAAAACTTGGAAAGAAAAAATATTATTTTATGCAGCAACCTCAGCACATATCCTTTGTTTTCCTTCTCTTTTATTTATCATGATTTTCTCGTTTAACCACCATTGTTGGGACTTTATTGTTAAAGTGTAAGAGCTTGCCGAAATACCACATAAATTCTTTAAACATGTGGATGGGTGATTATCTGCAGAAAATATCATGATGGAGTTTTTTTTTTTTTTTTTTGAGAAATATTATGACTAAGCACTTGATACATATATATAATGGAAGAACCATGAAACTCAAACTTCAATATCCATACATTTTTTTGCTGAAGCATGTTCCTTATGTTGAGTAGTAAATTAAAAGTTGTAGGATTTTCGTAGACAAATTGTTTCACTTTAAGATTTTGGATAAGATATGAATGTAGATATGACCAAATGAAGAAAATAGACATATTGCATTAGGTTCCTCAAAAGGTATATAGTAAAACCCCTAATTTACTTTCAGACAACTCAAATGAGATTAATTAGGATGGTAAAAATGTGTTAATGATGTCACATTTTAAGTCCCATTTTTTTTTTTAACGATTCAAAAACTAAGATACATAGGCTCTATTTGTAAATGGTGAGGTCCACCTTGCACAATGTAGATTGGACTCCTCTTTCTAATTCTAATAGGACTCTCTTTCCTAAAATAAACATTACTAGTGGAAATCTTCTAAAAAAGCTAGAATTCTTCAGGAAGTAGATCTCGAATTCTACATCAACTTTGCATGTTGTCGCTCCGCTTGATTCTTCTCAGATAGAGAGACATGCTTGGTCAAAGTTTTATCTGAAAAGAAAATTTTCATTTTGACCAGCCCATTTTAGATTCCAAATGATGGAATTTGGGCTCAATTGATATGGGCATCACCCCTTGGGGGCGTGGTGTCACGTCATATGTCTCAAAAAACTGTCTGATTTAAAAAAAAAAGATCAACTCAATCGGATGTTGTATGACCAAATTATGGCCTCCAGAAATTTGGCCAATGACTCGACTTCCCGATGTGGCCGACCTCACTCTTGAACCCTATCCAGCTCTACCTGTAGTAGCCAAAGTGGTCCATATCGACTCTGGGGATTCTTCTAGATCACAGTTAGGTGAAACAAAAGGAGTTCCATAATCTTGAAGCAAGATAGTGTTCAGATAGGGTTGTTGGTTGGCAAATTTTTTTTGCCATACTGGTGATAAGTGTCTCGTTTTCCAATCTTCTTGGTATGGTTTAAATTTTATGATTGCTATAAAACCCTCATTCTAGAAATCCTTCGTAAGTCCTATTTTCCTTCATATAATTCCAAATATTCCCTTCAGACCTTTGCGACAGCTTTATCCACTGTCATGCCCCGAACCCGCCACCTGAGTTGGCCACATGATACGGCTGTATACATCCTAAAGCAGGGCCCTAGAGGATATGCAAGGCCTGAAAATTTATTACAACCTCAATAATGATCTCAATTCATACCACATAACAAAACTTGTACAATTATAGAATTTATTCATACAACCGACAGTAATAACATTCTATTTGTTTATTCTTTTTTTCTGCAATCACGACTATAGCTAAGTACTAAGCAACCTGCAACCTGCAACCTGCAACTCTGAAAAGAAAAAAAATGGGTTGTGAGTTTTACTGTCCAATAAGAATCTCTACACATTCACACCAATATAATAATATAGTTTGAAAATAGCAATAAGCGATACCAGAATGAAAACATAAATTACGAAATTTTTTTTCAAACATCTATTATAACTCAATTAAACCAACAAGCATCCGCATATAATACATTAAATATTCAACTTATCAAAAAAGATATATCACAAATACCAACAAGTAAAACGTTTTATTCAGTATTGATTTCATGGGTCTTATCAACTATTTTTCATTATCTTAATTCCAAGTTCCATTATAATTATCTTTCCGTCTTTGGACTAACCAAATCATGACCCAGTCCAAGACTACTAAACAAAATCCTACGTATAAGCCTATGGAGACTATCCCACACATAAGCTCGCGGAGGCTATCCCATTACGAGGTTAGTATAAACCATATCTTATCCATCTGATTTGCATGTTATTCTTGTCAAAGCACTTTCTATTCTCATAATTTTCAGGTATTATTGTTCATATCATCAGGTTTTCAATATCTGATACATCCAATAATTGTACAAGTATGTTCATACCTGAAATCATATAAAACATAGTATCTCACTCCAAACCAAATCCATCAATGTAAATCTCACAATGCAAATTTCATGAAGCAAAACTAACAGTATAAATCAACGAACATGTATATATTGATGATCAAGAACATGTGTTACCTCTATCGCAATCCAATGCAGTTACAATACTACCAATTCATACCTAACATGTCTAGTCAATTTAATATCAATATAACACCAATTTATCCTTTATCAATCACTCACCATATTGATGAATCAATTATTCAGTAATTACCTAATTTTAGAGTTCTAATATTTGAATTATCCATATTTTCTATCCTTCTTTAATTGAAAATTAAGAACAAATTAAGGATCAGGGCCCTACTTCGATTTAGAAACTCGAGTATAAGATCTCGTTGGACTTCTTTCTGTCCGGACGACTGCACGTCCATACAAAACAAAGGCCGATTATGAAAATAGATTCATATAGAATGAAGTACTAGGGCAGCTAGATGACAATGCCTAATTGTCCGAATCAATCAACATAATGTAACTCTATCTATCTTATCAAGAAACATATATCCAATCAAGAAAAGAATAATAGATCAGGGGTTATCAATTATAGGTCTGGTGGTAGCTGACAAAAAGGAAGAAAAAGGTTGATTAGATAGCAGCGTCCAACAATCTGGGTCGATTCATTATAGCCAATCAAATCAGTCAGCTCATAAAAAATGAATCAAACCATGATATAGATAATAAAATAAAGATTAGTGATGATAATGTCCAGCAGTGCTCGATCACCCAAATTAGTCAAAACAGTGTTTCCTATATCATTAGATCAAAGAATAGGTATCAAATACGACATGGGTAATATGCGAGGTTGCTGATGGTAGGGTCCAAGGAGGGTTAATGAATACTAGAGTGAAGGCTAGCACGACGGATGGTCACAGCAACACTAGCCTAGGACCCTCTACTAGGGTCAATTTAGGTCCGCAAAGTAAGCATATGGGACCCTCTTGCTGGGTCTATTGAACCATGCAAAGAGAAAGAAAGAGGAAAAGAAAATAAATAAAGAAAGAGAGCGAAAAGAGATGAGAGAGAAAGAATAGCGATGACTCTTATTCTTCCCCAAAGTAAGGGAAGAACCAATCTCTCCCTCTTCTTATCGGATTAGGGGTGATGGCCACCAAGGCGATCCAACCCCGGTAATAGTGGCCATGGGCGGCTTTCAGTCACGGCACCACCAGCGACAGCGGCCACGAGCGGTCTTCAATCGTTGCACCACCGACGACAGTGGTCGGCCGACATAAGGAAGAAGAGAGGAAGAACAAAAAAAAACAGAGAGATCCACACCAATCTCGGCCAAGATTACAAACAATCACCTAGGCCAATAGCTGCACGATCTTAGGGGTCCCAACCGAATCGAAGCCTGGCCAAACCCAACGGTCGATGGCGGCGAAACCCAGAAGAAAAGGGGCCGAAATAAGGCACCTTGTTTCAGATTGAAGTTCCGGCGATTCACTGGCCCAAATCAAGATGAACGGCGGCTAGATGACCAAAAAAAAGATAAGAAGATGTAGAGTGATTACCTCAGTCCGGCGAGGTGATTCGGTGGCTTTTTCGGTGAAGATCCAATGAAGAGATTTGGAGAAGGAAACACGAGATCAGCAGTGATTTCTGGAGTTATCGAGGACGGTGCTCAACGGAGGAGATGGAGAACCTTAAATAAATGAAGGCCCTAAGGTCTAGCCAGTGTTTGGATCGCCTTAGAACTCTTGAAGTTCGATAATATCAAAGAGAAAAAAGACTCTGGTCGGGAGTCTTCTCCTCCACCCCATCAGGCCCTGACCTCTTAGACTGGCCCATTAGCCCAAGGAAACTGGGCTATTTCATCTACTGTCATTGACTTACGATGTTTAGAAGTAATACAAACACCCAAGCACCTCATCAAAGGATGCATTTAGGTTTTTCACCAAAAAAAAAAAAAAGAGGATGCATTTTGGTGACACGTAAGTCAACTTAACCAATTTTTTATTCAAGACCTTGATTTTATTCACTTAATTATTTATCTTTTTATCATAATCATGATCGCTGTTGTTGTTTATCTGTACAACTATAATATGACTACGTGCATAACATTATAGGCTGTTATAACAGTATTGAAAGACCATTAATTAGCCGAAAGTTCTTTTTCTGAGCAATTACTTAGGATAACACTCAAAAACTTCTTCAAAAATAATTTTAGCATTTTGTTATTATGGTCACATATATATGTATTGACGATTTCAATAAAATTAACAACTTATAACAGTAATATAACGGCAATGTACATGCATGGTTATCTAGAACTATTACGTAAATATTGTCATGCCAATATTATAACCATGTTTGGCACGTGAAAGGAAGCATTGTTTGGTGGGGATTCTTTTCGGTAGCCAGCAGATAGAAAATTCGCACGAAGTGGAGCCACAGAGCATTGATGTTGAAATGCAATATCGAAGGTATCTTCAAGGCTGGCTCCAACCAAATGAGACTTCAACTTATATGTAGCAGATGGTAAATAGCTTGTAATCCAATTACTAAATACCATATTATACCATTATAGTAGAATTAACAATATTAATTATAAGCATCATAGACATTAATTTATTTTGAAAGATAGCATTCTACTGAAAATTAAAAATAAAAATTCTAGACTATTTATAAAACCATCATTCACTACAACAATTTTGAGTTTTGCCGGCTTTGTTTTCCCGATACTAAGGGAAAGCATCGGGAAAGTTTGGCTCAGCGCCAACCTTTGCCGACGCTTTTACCTGGCGTCGGTAAATCTCCAGAAACGACGACGCTCTAAAGCGTCGTTAAAACATTAAGAAACGACGACGCTTAACAGCGTCGTTAGAAAACATTAAACCCCCCAACCGCTCGTCCGGCCCCCTCTTCTCATTTTCTATCGGTCGATGCCCTAGCTTCCCCGCTGCCGGCTTCTCAGTTCTCACCTTCATCGCGAGCCCTAGCTTTCCGGCTGCCGTCGACCTTGCCCCGTCTGAGATAAGCCTCCTCCTCCTTCTCCTTCTTGTTTTGTTCTTGTTTTTAATGCTCGCTCGGCCCCCTTTCCTCATCCTCTCTCGGTCGATCGATGCAGAAAATTTATCTTTGTTTTGTTCGAGCATAGATATTAAGGTCTGCCATGTATCAACGTTCACCCTCAAAGATAAATTTTCTGCTGCGTAGGGCTGCATGGTGTGTCTTGGTATACGTATACCTGGGGATCATCAGCTTGCTCAAATGTCAGTCATGGAGCCTTGTATTAAGAAGATGATCTAGATATAAAAATCAATATGATGAATAATGAAGACGCCGTGTATATGTATATGTGTGTGTGTGTATATATATATATATATATATATATATATATATATATATATACATATCACCCTTGAAAGCATATAGAGCACACAAAAAACCCTAATATCTATGGTCTGAAGCAGCCACAGATACGCACACATATATGTATCCGTCTCTGTGCGTGTATGTCTCAATACTGCATGACCTAGAACACTTGATCTTTTGTAGATCACGAGAGATTCCTGCAGCAACCTAACAAACTATATGTGTTAATGTTTCCATACATTATAATAATTTTATCCATTTCTTCTGTTTCTTGGTTTTTTTTTAAAAAAGCATAATTTTTGAGCAATAAAAAAGGCTAATTTCTTCAGCATAGATTACCAAACTGATTGCAATCATCTGAGGCACAAACCTGTGGTGACCCGTTTAACACAATGGACTTTGCACGTCAGATAACCGAGTCGAACACCAAAACAATGAATTGGATTTGTTTTAATGGCTTCTCACTTTAAATTACTAGTTGGTGTCGGCCGCGTTCTAACTATTCGAGTTTTTTTTTCGCGATCTCAAACCACAGCTAAGTATTAAGTATTCTGCAACTCTGAAAGAAAAAAAAGATGGTGTAAGCTTTACAGCTCAATCAAAATTTCTATGCATCCACACTAATATAATAATATAATTTAAGCATAACCAATAAATAATATTAAAGTGAAAACATAAATTATAAAATCTTATTTCAAGCATCCAATATAACTCAAAATCATTACAAATGCATATACATTTTGTATCATCCTAAATCCATCACAAATATTACCGGTGGTTTCGTATGACTTATCCTTCATGTCTCATTAATGCGATCTGAATCCATCAACAATTATCTTTCAGTTTTGGATTAACCACAACCACACTCGAGCTTATGACCAGCAAGCTCAAATACCACGTTCTTACCCGTGGTGGGGCTATCCACAATACCATGTTTCTGCCTCTAGCGAATTATCTATAATGCTATGTTCTTGCTCGTGACGAGGCTATCCATAATGTCATGTTGCTACCCATGATGAGACTATCTATAATTTAACGTGGCTAGTCTAAATACCTCTTTCATAACCATCAATTCATTAAATATATATTCATGCAAGTAAATATAATATAATGTTATATTCCTTTCAAAATATCAAGTAGCTGGTATCATATTCCAAATATCCGAAAAAGGCATTAATATTTGATACATGCATATAATATCGCAAACATAAATAATTGTACTGACAATCACATATCAACAAAGTAATCAGCTATGCGAAACCAAAAGAACGCAATGCATAATTAAATATACATGTAGGTGATCGTGTCTTAAGATTCTTACCTCTATTGGTAGCCAACTCAAACGCAGTGTTTATCAGTATTCTTCTGGGGACGGTTGCACCCCAGCCACAGCATGTATTAGCTAATACGGCAGGCCCTCAGATGAACTCACTGCCCATGTCCTTATTTAAATCGGGTATTAGCTTTTGTTGGAGAAAAGCAAACTTTTCCAAACAATCATCAGCCTTTTGACCGAGGGAAAGAAGGTGGAGAAACTGGATAGCCTTTTAATCTCATCAGGTGGATTTCTCGAAGACAAAAGAATGGTTTTATGCTACACAGCTATGGAAAGCAAAGCAAGAAGAGTCCCTGTGAAGGATGTTGTAAAAAGACGAAACAAATCAAGACTTCTTCCTAGTAGATCACATGAGAAAGAAAAGGGGGGAAGTTCTTAGTAGGCCCCTGTTATGATAGATGTGCCTTAAAGTCATTGGATTGGATTCCACTAGCACAATGCTTGTCGAAAGGCCACTCCTAAAGGCAACCTGGCCTCAAGGATAGGCATCATTTCCAGCAAGTGTGTCTTCTTGAGAATGATTTGGTTTCTGCTTCTAGGTGGATGTCAGTGCTGGATACTAGTACAATAGTTTCGATTCTTCCAATCAATAATGTTCCGTTTTACAGCCCAAAGTTTAAAATGATTAATAATGTTTAAGTTCTATACTTTCACTAATTCTTACCACTAATCCTTGTTTGTAGTTTCAATGAGAAGATGGCCCTTAGAGATTTTGTAAGATTGCTCAAATCAAAGCCCAGCCCGTAGAATTTATAGAAAGGCCTAGTCCGGCCCAACTAGACCATGGAATTCATTCAAATGTTAACTATTCTATGAATATCGGGCCATCTATGCAGTCTATACTCCTCAGTGGACCTGCGCACGCACGTATATGTATGTGTGTTTGTATGTATATATGTGTATACGTATGCATGCATCGATGGATGGATGGATGGATGGATGCGTAAGTATGTATATAGGTATGTATGTATGACACATGGGATATGGGAAGCATTGTGGAGCAATCATTAAAATGAAGGTGGTGTTGAGAAAATCAATTGGCAGTTGAACAGAGGACTACAATGGATCTTACCTCTCCATGGTGTAACAAAAATTTGCACTTGGGTCCAATCTATTGGAGAATGAAAAAGGGAGTATGATTAATTCGATTCGGCCCATGCTTAAACTTAGGACAGCATAGATGTTTAGTTATGAGTATTGCCTAGGCTAATCTAAAATGTAAAAAGATTTCTTTAGAAAAGGAATCTCCCTTTCATTGTCTTTTAGTAAAACGAGTGAAGGATTCTTGTTCTTATGTGGACATAGACATCTTGGCCAAAACCATATTCAAATGTTTTTCTTGTCACCAATCGACTGCTTCTACTTCTGCTTCACTATCCAACTGCTGTTTTAATTATTTTTTTTATTTATTAAACCAGGTAGTTTGCCGGTCTCTCTATGAAATCACTATTCCCTAGGGTTTGTACACTCGGAAAAAAAAATATTATGGTTTGCTCTTTAGGGCTGTGTTTGGTCCCGGCCAGGCTAAACTTTGTACAATTTGGATCTTGCACGACTTAAATTTTGATTTGGAATTGCTGTAAATCCAACCCAGCAAGTCAATGGATGTGGTCAATGTAGTATCATGCTGAGTCCTGATTCAAAACTTCAATTCAACTAACTAGGAGTTTTGAAGTGTCAAGGGCCAGGCTAGCTCAAATTTTGGCCCGCTTTAGGCCCAGTAGGGACAAACGTTGGGCCTCAAAGATGCTTGTTTCACAAAGTAGCAGCAAGGCCTGGGCCTTACGAATCACCTTCATGTATTAAATATTAAGTTTTCAATATGAACAATTTATGTAAAGAAATATAAATGGAGAATCCCCCCGGTTTTTTTGTGTAGGAAGAGATCCCCCTCTATTAATGCTGTTCTATATCTATTGAAAAGCCTGGAAAGAGGCACAAACAATTTGTAAGCGCACAAAAAAAATGTCGTACTCAATCTAATTGCATCTGTACCTTTTTTCACAAAAAAGGATAAAAAATTCATGTGATAACAAGCAAAAATATATTGGACGATTAGTCCATAATTCATGTGATGGATGTTAGCCATTTCCATCCAGTGGACCTTGTAAGAGCGTTGTTGCCCATTCAAATAACACAAAAATGAGTATCGCCAATGTTGTTTTTTTTTTTTAGCTAAACATCATTGATCTATCACGTGATATTTATCAAAATAAATTAAAAAAAACAACAGTTCCAAGTAACTCGAACCAACCTGCTCGGACTGTGTTAAAATATTTACAGAAGAAAAAAAAATAAAAAAATAAAAAAATAATATTATTTTTCTGTTCCATCGTATTTGATACATTTCAGAAGTTATATATACTTATGTACAGACTTCATATAATTAAAATAATATAAGCTGATATGGGATCATACTAATAATAAAAAATATTATTATTGGTATAAATTGTTATATAATTTTTAAAATTACTTCTAATACTAATAAAAAAATATTATAAATCGATACAAATTTGTATTAATAAAAAAATATTAATGTAATTTCTAAAAATATAATGCTGGTGGATGCAAGGATCTCGTCTCGATATTCCCACATTTCTTGCATGCCTTTCAGCGGCCGCTGGCAACTAATGCATGCCGAGATTCTGGATCATGCACGCATACAAAGATTAAAGAATAAAGAAATTGTAATAAGTAAAGTTGTTAAAAAAAAAAGTAAAAAAAAAACTGAAGAGACATCCATCAAGAGGAATGTCCTCATTAGCTTAAATGCCTGCCAATAAAAAAAAAAGGGAAGTTTGCAATAAAGAAATTCTACTAAAGAAGAGGTGCAACTCCACGACGGCGCACCATCAGAATATTCCAGGGTTTCATCCCTCGGTTATACCTCAAAGATCCCGCGAATATTCCCCACCTCGCTTACGCTCCGTTAAGATAAGCCGCGACCTCTCTCCCTTGCCCTATCGAATGCTCGCCACCCCGACCAACGAGCGGAACCCCCGAAGCCTGCCTGCGCGGAACATCTTAACGTAACCCCACCCGCGAGTGAGAAAACCGATGCCTTATTCCCCTGGCCACCCGCAGAGGGAGCCCACACCAACCTAACCTAATAGCGAGTCAAAACACGCCACGCGTCCATATAGACCGGCCGGTAAGATCGACCGGTGATATTGGATTGGATGCCGTCGATTTCTTTCTATGTACTGCGGATTCCCCGGTCCCGCACGCCAAAACTTCATTATAAATGGCTCACTCCCTCCCTCTAAGGGGCTTGGACCGGCCATCCTTCGAGATCAAGTTGTTCTTTCTTTGTTGCTCTCCGCAATCTTTTATTCAACCAGAGCCATGGCTGGGCTTTGCAGCAAATCCGTGGCTCTGGATCTCCTTCTCCTCCTCCTCCTCGTGGCTCTTTCCTCCTTTCTTTCCTGTTCTGCGGAGCTTCGGAGGCTCGACCACCCGTTAAAAAATGATGGCTCTCTCAGCCTTCTAGTGATCGGAGATTGGGGAAGGAAAGGAGCGTATAACCAATCCGAAGTCGCAACTCAGGTGTGAATTCCCTTTGTTTTTCTCTCTCTCTCTCTCTCTCTTCTGTTTTTTTTTTTTTTTTTTGGAGACTTACCATTCATAAAGGAATGCAGTAGTAGCAATCGACATCAATAGAAACAGAAATAGATGATAATCTCACAACTTTTTTTTTCTTCCTGTAGAGCTTTAGAAACTCTCTCTTTTTTTTGGAAAATTTTATTTAATGATCATGGCGCAAGCAAGCTGATATTTGGTTGGCCACGTTTTCGCCCCTAGTAATTACTACATTGAAAAGACTTTACCAACTATTCCATACAGGCTGACGCACTTCTCTTATTTGGACGCACTTGTTACGTAAGCACACTCTTCAAAGTTAAAACAAAATCGGGTATATTAGTGATAGAAGATAGGAACAATTTATTTATTTATTTATTTATTTTTAGTTAGACTATTGGATACGTGAAGGATTTTTGCCTTCCAAGTCAAGGGATGGAAAACGGCAAGTCATCTTTGGAAGGGCAGCGTCAAGCATCAACCTGCTCAGGGGCAGCTGGAATAAATAGCAGCTATGGTTGAGGGTAGTCATGGAATGTGAATACTAATTGAAGAATAAATTTGGGGTAGTTCTATATACACCCCCCCCCCCCTATTGCTCAGGACACCCCCCCCCCCCCCCCCCCCCCCAAAACAAAAAAAAAAAATACCCAAACTAACCTTTAGTGTAATTACCATATTGCCCTTGAAATTTTCTCATACACCCCCCCTCCTCCTCCTCCGTTTCGTTTTGAAAAGAAAAAAAAAAAACACCCCTCAAACCCCCCTTAAACCCCTCCTCCCCCGTTCCCCCTTCTCCCTCTCGTCGCCGGCATTCTCCCGATCTCCGACCACCTCGCCGGCTTAGCCCGGAACCACCTCGCCGGCTTCTCCCGAATTTTTTTTTCACGGTTCGTGCTCCGTTCGGCACTGGATCGCCGAACAAAAGGCTTCTGTTCGGCTGAACAGTGCCGAACAGAAGCCTTCTGTTCGGCAACCCTCAACCGAACAGATCTGTTCGGCTGCACAGTGTCGAACAGAAGGCTTCTGTCCGGCACTGTTCAGCCGAACAGAAGCCTTTTGTTCGGCGATCCAGTGCCGAACGGAGCACGAACCGTGAAAAAAAAAATTTCGGGAGAAGCCGGCGAGGTGGTTCCGGGAGAAGCCGGCGAGGTGGTCGGAGATCGGGAGAATGCCGGCGACGAAAGGGAGAAGGGGGAACGGGGGGGTTTTGGGCGTTGGCGAGGTGTTTTGGAGGGGAAGAGCGGGGTGGGGGGGGTTTGGGGGGTGTAGAGAGCAATTTAGGTGAGGGGGTGGGGAGGGTGGGGAGTAATTTAGGAATTTTTAATTTTTTAGGGGTGTCCTTAGCAAATGGGGGGGGGGGGGGTGTAGAGAATATTTAATTTTTTTTTAATTTTTGGGGGGTGTCCTGAGCAATAGTGGGGGTGTATATAGAACCACCCATAAATTTGTTTGGGACCACTTCTAGGTGGTGTGGAACAAACGTAAGGTTTTGATTAAATTTAATTTATAGAGCTGGATGGGTCCAAAGGAATGTGTCGGCTAAGTTCACAAGAATTGTAACGGTAAGCATAGTATTGAACTCAGAAAAGATCTTTGTATTTTTTACATTTTTTTTGTAACGAGATTTCGATCTGTATCTTTTGATGTACAATTTCTTCTGTCATCAGCAATTTCTTATTTCCTTTCAACTTTGTAATCCAAAAATATCTTAGCTCATTTTTGTTCAAGCTAGGTTAGAGAAGTTCTTTCTCTTGCCAAGATATTAGTAATACTTGGTGTAAGAATCGATACAGATATGTCTTTAATCCTACAACAACTATGCACTAAATAGATCTTGAGTACTGATATATTACTAAAAAATTCAAATAACATCTTCTAGCTAGTCTTTTTGGGCAAGATCCGAGTTGTTACACTTGGTGCATCGGAAAATACAAACTAGATGCCAATTGCAAAATAAGATTGACGCATCCTAATTTGATCTGATGCAGATGGGAAGGATCGGAGAGGTGCTGGATATAGATTTTGTGATATCCACCGGCGATAATTTCTATGAAGATGGATTAACAGGCGTCGATGACAAGGCATTCGAGGAGTCATTTACCAGCATATACACTGCAAAGAGCTTACAAAAGCCATGGTATGCTGGTAAGTTGTCTGTTAAGCAGGTCTCTACCAAGTAATTTTTAGGTGTGAAATTGGACTTGAATCATGTTATTGTGAAATCTTTGTAGTTTTGGGGAATCATGACTATAGAGGAAACGTGGCAGCACAATTGAATCCTATCCTCCGAAGGATTGACAACCGTTGGATTTGCATGAGATCTTTTATTGTTAATGCAGGTGAAGGGATTCTTCATTTGAACTTTCATAACAGGTCTTTATTGGAGGTCATACACTTCTAACCTCCATTTATTCTTCTTCTTGCCGTTAGAAATTGTGGAGTTCTTCTTTGTGGACACTACCCCGTTCGTCAAAAAGTATTGGATCGATCCAGAGGATGACCACTATGATTGGAGGGGAGTCGCTCCTCGTGAAAAGTATATATCGAATCTCTTGAAGGTAAAATTCATAGGATTGCATTCATCCACTACAAACTTATATGTATGATCACTCCAATATAATTCTGGGGAACAAGTCCATTTTGATTATAGAACAACCAGAACTAAATTTCCTTATACTTCTCATTAGGATTTGCATCAGGCGCTGAAAGAATCCTCAGCAGCATGGAAGATTGTTGTAGGACACCATACCATGAGAAGCGTCAGCGATCATGGAGACACCCAAGAGCTCCTGACACTGCTGCTCCCAATTCTTAAGGTAATTGAAGTTCTATACATTATAGGCATAGGACTAGTTGGGATTCAAGTTTTCATGCTTACAGCTTTAGAAACAAAATCTTGAGTAAGTCCTTCGGTTGCAGTCTAATGAAGTCGACTTGTATATCAATGGGCACGACCATTGCCTACAGCACATTAGCAGCAAGGACAGGTACATGTTTAATTGACTCCTCAAGATTAATATAACTCATTAGAGTTCTTTGATCTTATGGTTTGGATTATATATAATTGCAGTCCACTCCAATATCTGACAAGTGGAGGTGGCTCGAAGGCATGGAGGGGTGTCTTCACTCCAAACGCAGATAAACTTCGATTCTTCTATGATGGCCAAGGGTTCATGTCGCTTCAACTAACCAAGACCAATGCCAATGTAGCGTTCTACGATGTCTTCGGCCGAGTCTTGTACAAATGGAGCATGGACAAACAGCTTGACAAGGAAATGTAGGAAGTTAAAAGCACAAAGCATGGCGTGAGCCACTTGTGGTAGCAATAGGCAATGAAGCTAGTAGGAATGTGATGCCTACATGCTGATGTGGTGTTATCTATCATGGGGTGCATGCAGCCCATTAGCTGGAGCAGGATGAGAAGTATGCTAGAGAAAAAAAGATAAACAGAGGAACTGAGGTTTACTTACACCAAATGTACCGGTTTTATTGAAACATAGATAATAATAATATTGATGTTGTTGCAGTTTCTGTATGAGAGTGGGCACACAAGAGGGCCCCCCATTTTTTTGCTTCTCTTTGAGTCAAAGGGGCCTATTTTTCAACTTACAAACTTAGGACCTGGACTATGTGAATGTTGCCATGGGTTGAACCATTGTGCACTTAATGGAAGCTATGATGAGGCAAGCACAAGTGGCTTTGCTAACCTCTTCGAAATTTGGAGTTGGGAGGACTTCCCCAGAATTTTCTTCTTCTTCTGTGTTTTTTTTTTGATGAAAAGGAAGGGAAAACAGCCACCCGGCCTTTATTAAATTCCAGAAGAATTTACACTGAATGTGAATCAAGGTAACAAAGACACAGAAAACAGGAAGGATCATTATGTGGTGGGATGACAGCAGGAAGAAGAAAATGTCATTCAATCTCTTGCAAGATGCCCTTGTATACTTTCGACTTTAGATCAGATACCTCCAAATTTAGAGAAGCTTGTGGTTGCAAAGAGATGACCATTTATTAAACAAGTGAAGCCTTCCCCAGATGGTTCTGAATCTACTGATCATTTGATTAACCAGAAGTTGCTCTCATGATGTGTTTGAAATTTGAAGTCGTGAGGACTATTTGGCCCTTCCTTGGCTGGTTTCTCAATGAGTATACTTTTTGTTTACCACAAGAAAAAAAGAAGATAAAAAGGAGCAAATTTTTGAACTGAAAAACTTGTGCACAAGTAATTGAAACAGAATCCCTTTCCTGAGAAGAATTTGAACTGAAAAACTTGTGCAGGAGTAATTGAAACAGAATCCCTTTCCCGAGAAGAACCAGTGACTTTTGTCATTCCTAAGCAATCACCAAATGTGCACCCAGCTCATCCTCCCTAACCAAATAAATACTAAAATAAAAAATAGTGGAGATCAGATAAGGACAGAAACTGAATGTTATCTTGATTTATACTCTACATGGATACAGTATGCCGACAATAGAAAAGGACAAACAAGTAGTTTACAGAACATAATTTGAAATGATAATAGGATGGCCACCTAGTCAGCAAATTAAAGCAAGCTTAGAGTTGGAGCAAGTGTCATCTTGATGTAGATGGTTCACATAGAAAAAAAAAACTTCTTTTTTTTTGGTACACCTCTACGATAAGAATTAGTCTGAACTAGATAATATTGGTACTTGATGCTGCTGCAAAGGATGGGCAACCACGCTTATCCTGTCATTGCCTTCCATGAAATAATGATAATAATAATCTACAAGTGGCTTTTTTTTAAAAAAAATAACATGAAAATGGTCCACATGCATGCCAATGTCATTCATTATAAGAATTCCATTCTTTTTAATTTTCACTTATTCAGCTACTAATTTTTTGGAGGGAGGAAAGACCCATATGACAGTCATCCGAGTCCAAAACCTTATCTATATACTATGGTATGCGTCAGCATTAGGTAGCATGTCAGAATTTAATAATTGTCCAAGAAAATTTTGTTAGAATAGTGTACCAGGATCAAATTTATAGGCCCATCACAATACACCAACTAGTATTTACATGACTTGTAAAAGAAAACCAGAACAGGGCTCTGATGCCTCACTCAAAATAGCTTCAGGATGCAACAGAATAACAGAGAGAGAAACGATATCTCTCGATCGATCGGTGCAAAGAATTATTCACTCCAACACAGACACCACCCAAGTCCTGGCAATGTCGACAATGTCAGCGTTAGCTTCAATACACTCTCCAATAATACTACTGATGTCGTTTACGCCAAGCTTGTCTCAGCAATACATGAACTTTTCCGACGGCGATGGCTTCGTAAAGATGATATGTTTTGGACGCGATATACTAGATTTCTTACGATCAAAGTTCACCATCTCGATACCAAATCCGTACTAGTGCTACACTAGCACAGTATCAATACGGTACGGTATTAAATTTTTTTGACGTACCAAGTATCGGTATGCCGTCCGTATCGAATATCAATACCATCTGGTTCGGACCGATACGGTATACCATGCTTACGATCATAATAGATGGATAGTTGTTGGGTAGTTTATCTCTTTGGCTGCCAAAAAGAAAATGTAGCTCGGTATGCCGACCACCAGAGTAGTATAAATGAAAAAAAGAAGTAGATCAATATAGAGCCGGCATGACACATTCTAGTGAACACTAATTGCAGGATTATTGCACCAAAGCCAACAAAGCAGTATGGTCTCATGTGTCCTCCATAATATGCTTTCCATCTTGTTGGTTGGTGTCATGTCACAATGATCATCATACATATCCTCTCTTCCTCTCCGGAACCCATAGAAAAATGAATCGTTAAAGCATGGCCAAGAGAGCTTTTGCTACTTTCCAGCTCAATGACACAACGAAAGAAGCAGCCAAGAGGCATGAAACAAAGGAATCAAAACGGTCTATTGCTTGACATTCACCGCCCCACTTTGGAGGACTGCTTCCTGTGTTGTTTTGGTAGCGTTCGCAACTTTTAATATTTTTAAGGGGGAGATATAATAAAAAAATAAAATTATGAATAAAAGATGAGGTACAAAAAGATTGGCTGATTCGGCACAAATAATCAAATTTTTTGCCCTTTTTTCAAAAGTGCTGGCTGAACAGAAAGTGGCCCAACTGGAGCTCTCCAAATGAACATTTGGATCCTTGGAGCAATATTTTGCAGTGTCCAAATTTGAGCAAACAACTTTAGCTAATCACTTAATAAAGATGATGGCCCACCTATGGTCTGTTGTGGGGGGTTCCCGAATTTAGTCCCAAAGACAGGTGCGCCCCCTGTGCGAGCTCCGCGCCAGCAGGGCATCCTCAAAGCGGACAATACCTCGAGAGGGACGCAGTCGCTTTCGCTGCTCGGATCGGTGGGGGGCTATGCTGGTGACGGGGTGCAAATCCCGCATCAGATGGCGCTAAAAGGAGGGCCTAGCCCTTCGCCTTCCCGGCAAGGAGCCTCTAACCCGCACAGGACCTTCCCGCTGGGGGGCTGTGTTGTGGGGGGTTCCCGAATTTAGTCCCACATCGACCAAGTAGCGGAAAGGTCTGTGCCTTATAATGAGGAGGCTTAAGCCTTTCCTTTCGAGTGCCCTTTTGTGAGACAAAATCGTGAGGGGCGTTGACGGGTGACCCCCGTGCGAGCTTCGCACTCACAGACAGGTGCGCCCTCTGCGCGAGCTCCGCGCCAGCAGAGCATCCCCAAAGCGGATAATACCTCGGGAGGGACGCAGTCGCTTTCGCTGCTCGGATCGGTGGGGGCTATGCTGGTGACGGGGTGCAAATCCCGCATCAGTCTGTATAAAAAGATTACGAAGAAAATATTCCTTTCTTTTGGTTCTCTTTTTTTCGTGATGGAAGAAAATATTCTATTCTTTGCCTTGAACTATAGAAGCTGATCTTGATAGTTCAAAATCCGCTGAGCACCTTTTTCAATTTTACAATTGTCTATGTTGCCAATGGCTTAAAATCAAACCTGTTGGCCCACCCAGACTGCATCATCAAAGAGCCCATCAAAATTCCGGCCTAAGTCCCAATCTATAAGCCTGTTGAATTGTACAAAAAAAAAAAAAATCCACATAGAATTAGGACGGAAAGGGTGTTGAGTTGATATGAGCCATGCTCAAATGAACTTCTCAATCTAGTAGGAAAAGAAATTCAACTGAAATCCTACTGGATTACCCAAACAAGCCCTGATGAAGTTTTCTTTCCATGTATTTGAAGTGGAGTCAATTAAAGTAGCAACTTTAGTAATCCCATCCCAAGATTTCTCAATATTTACTCTATAATGGGGAAGTGCAGGAATCCAAGACCATTATGAAAATTGATAGTATTTCCCTTGCCTACTAACCAACAAATATAAACTTTCAAAATATTCCTACTTGATATAACACTTGAGCATACGTGATCAGCAAAGAACTTCACTTGCCATGCACCATCTTTTGATAAATATTTTGCATGCAACAATAAACTTGAATAGGTGATTTGGTTCGGTCAACATTCACCAGCGTAGTTTCGAAACAAGAGCTCTATGTCAAAATGCCCATACCCCCTGAATGCTTGAGTTTTGGAAATGGACTTCATGACCTCATATGCAGAAGCCACTTCTTGCCTAGGGCACCCCACCAAAAAGCACACTGAATGTTATTTTGGGTGGAGCAAACAGATTTGATGATAATTGTAGTAGATGTCATACACAGGAATTGAAGCCAAGACTCATTTGATCAATAAAAGTTTGAGATGGATAAATCAGAGTCTCTGCATTTAATTACTTTCTGTGCCAATATTTTCTCTCTGCCGAACGACAGTTGCAAACATACCAGCAGAAAAAATAAATTGACAGTGCATTTCCTAATTCGAAAGCACTAAAAAAGTTTAAAGGATTTCCCCTGGCAACAGTTCCAAAGGTACATCAAATTTGTTAAGAGACGCATGGAATAATCAAATTGCAATAGCTTTCAGCATAATTTAAAGATCTTTATTTTGGTCATTCATTTCATTTCTTCAGCTCAGCAGGATTGACAAAGAATACAGTCCGCTGGGCTAACCAATGTGGCATAAGAATTGACAAGTCCCCGCATAATCTACAAATATAGTCCTCCCACCTGATAACTGCAAGTGCAAAGTCACTCCAGTCAAAGGAAAGATTTGCATCATCATAAGATATGCGGCCTAAAACTGTCTCGGCAAGTTCGTTATTGCATGGCAACACCAGTTCCAAGTTGCTT
Organism: Phoenix dactylifera; assembly: GCF_009389715.1. Lineage (NCBI taxonomy): Eukaryota > Viridiplantae > Streptophyta > Magnoliopsida > Arecales > Arecaceae > Phoenix > Phoenix dactylifera. The sequence continues at coordinate 2,571,526 of NC_052397.1, read as the reverse complement.
GACTTCTCTATCAGAGAATGTTGGGCCGATCCCATGGCAGTGCCAGTTTCTCTTCTTTCTGTAGCCAATTCAGGGGCTTTCCAGTAGTAGAATTGCACCACCTGTGTAAAAGATGGCATTAGCGATCACAAAAATCAATAGCAATAATAGAACATGTTTTAGCGGATGACTCATGCGCTTGAATAATTGAAGATTTCGTATAATCAGTTAGAGCAGATGACGAGACTAGCATTAAATATGGTCCTGGTACTAACACTCCTCACAAAATAACCATGAAGTTTTAAGGGCTAGCCAACCTCAATCTAATTTAATCAGTTATCTCACTGTGAAATAATAATGAATGGTGTGACAAACTCTTTCGAAACCATTTAAATAACAAGCCTCTCTATTGAGTTAGCTTCACCAAACAGAATGTATCAATAGTTGGTTTCTTTAGCAGTTATTTTTGAAAGGGGTCCTCAGTTTAAACCATGAGAGCATATCTAAATCACTTAACCTGCTTGATGAATTACAGAAATAAGCTCATCAGTTTTCATAGAATAATACAAATTTTTCATGGAATGATATGGATTTGTTGCCTTGATAGAGCTAAGCCCCCATAAATGTTTGGATTGCAATACCTTAGTCCATTCAAGAAGCAACAAACAGTGGAATGAGTATAGTAGTTCAAGCAAGATGATCAAAATGCCCATTACCCTCTACAGTCGGTTAAGTAAAGGAGAATAGTTCTTTTACAGATGCTGTCAAGAAGTTACCTGCAGAGCATGCAAACTGTTGATGAATTCCTTCTCAAAAATTTCATTCCCTCTACCAATTTGCAATGGCTTCACGAGCAGCTCCAAAGGGTCATGTGATGTATTAGATATATTATATTTGCCATCATTGGATGAATAGAAACTAAAGCCAAGGATTTGCAATCTGGCACAGCGTATATCAAAACCCGACTCCCCATGAGGAAACCAATACATATTATCAGATGCTGGCAAAGGCAGGTTAGAATTACATTCATCATCTTCCTGGCTCAATAATATCTGAGAGAGAAGAGCGATCAGCTTGGCATCCTCATCATGTGCACTGTCACGGCTGAACCAAAGAGTTAATGTAAGTCTTTCACCATCAATAACCTGTGAAATCATAAGTGGATCAATATCATTGAGAACATTTTTTGACGGTTAAGAACACTAATCATCATAATTCAGGGTTTATTTAATACTCTGACATGTTGAATCATAAAACAAAAGTTCCTGGTACAAGAAAACAAATGTGGCAGCTCTTCTCTAAGATCTCTGTGCAGCAAAGTGAAGGGGCTGGGCTTGGACCAAAAACCCATTTGGTTGCCCATAACCGGGCATCTGAACCAAGTTCAGGCCAGGGTGAGCCCTCTTCAAATGTTTTGTTGGCCCAAAATGGAGCTGAACTGAGTTCGTGCTATGGGCCAACTTAGACCGGAAGCATCTTCAGCCCATCAGGTGCGGAAGCCGCTTCAATGAAGTGGGCTCTGGCTCACCCTACTTACATCAAACCACACAGGCCCTAAGAGCAAACGAGCTTCAAGCCCATTCTGGGCCCCAAAATTCAGGTCCAAACTGATTCAGGGCCAAGATCGCTGACCTTCACCAAGGTGTGGCCCAAAGTCAATATTAAAAAAAAAACATATTCATATACAATTATATTAAATATGTGTATTGTATTATACTGTACTCTACTGAATTGTACTGTATTATCACAATACATAATAGGCCAAGGCTGCCTAACTCTGGGCTAGGCCTAGGCTAAGATAAAAAGGGCATTAGGCCCAAGCCAGGCTCCAAAATCCAGTCCCAAACTAATTCAGACCTGGCCAAGGCCGACCTCAGCCTACCCAGCCATAATTAGCAATAAAATCACATCATGCAGCAACACATTACATACTAGCAATACATTATAAATCAAACCTTATTTATCTAAACCCCTTACTTAGGGGTGAAAGTGGATCGGATAATATTCGTCCGAATCTGTTTTTGTATCCGAAACTATCCGAATATAGATATAAATCTGAACATCCGACTAATATACGTATCCGTATCCATATCCGTCAAAGAAAGATGGATATGGATAGACAACTATTCGATCTGTATCCAAATATCTGATTCCATTTATAGCCCTATTTAATTTTATATATCACTCATAAACTTTTAAGAAGAATAAAATACCATATTAGCATGCTATTAATTCAATTTATCATCTATTTAGTAATATCTTGTCATAAATTTAATTATCCGATTTATATCCATACTTTTGGTATCCGATTTATATCCGTATTCGTTTAAAACAAATATGGATATGAATTTTTGCATCTAACTAACATCTGTATCTGTATCTGTATTCGTCAAACAAAACAAATATGAATATAGATAATTAGTATCTGATTCATGTCCAATCCGATTTCAGCCCTACCCTTACTCATCCAGATCTCTCTTGGCCTCATCCTCCCCAATCTCTTTTCTTATCCTTCTCTCCTCTCCTCACCCCTCCCCTCTTCATTCTCACTCTCCTATCCTCTCCTCTTCCACTCTCTTATCCTCCCTGTCATGTCCAATTGCCTAGCACCTGCTACCCCCCATGGGGTTCTAAAATTTGGTTTTATCCTGAATTTCACTACTAAGAAATTCTTCATTTGTCAGATCATTATATAAGTTATTAATTATTTCTGGTTTGTCTTCCTTTTATTAACTTAATATTGCATTTTCATAAATGTAGAATGCCATAGACTAAGGGCATCTTTTGGAGTATTGACATTTTAAAGCACAAGGAATGCTGCCAAATAGATAAAAGATAGTGACACAATTTCCTGACTAGCAACCATAGGGATATTCATTTCAGCTTGTTCTTGTATAAATGGCATGCTGACAGAGATAATAAATTCAATTAAACCTCATAGAAGACCACATGTGAGAAAATGCTGGCCTCTTTTTGGCTACTATAATCCACATCTACTACTTGCGTTACCAAGATGAACCAGATTCAATTCAAAACATATGAGTACATAGGACCAGAAGACCATGAAATGGAGTAAAATGCCACTAAAGTTTATCAGATCCGGAGATCAAAGTGAATTCATGTATTTAGCAAAAGCAAAAGATAACTCAGCAAGGAATGTTGTGACAAAAGTTTAAGGGAATGGAAACATACCTCATCTACAGAATGAATGTTGCGATTGTCAGCTGTATAGATCACAACATCCTGAAAGAAATAACACATAGTTACTTAACAAAACATCAAACTTTCATCACACAAAATGCTAGATAATTCTATATATATAACTACAATGCCTGCATTGGCCATTTCAAATAAGTACTTCCTTCCATACCATAATATAGTAAACAACAGATTTTGTATAATGTGATAACAAGAAGACTAAAGCTTTTGTATATAACAAAAGGTAGTATCTTTCTAAAGGAAGAGAAGATCACTGATGTACTACTTACTCCAGCGACCGGTACAAGGGACGAAGGTTCCCCTTCTTTAAAGTGAAATATTCCACCTCTGAAATCCTTTCCATGACTGTTTAAGTAGCAAACTGCCTTTTATGAAATAAATGAGAAGTTGTTAGGGAGAATATCAATTGGAATGACTCAAGCAAAAGAACCCTATAAATAATAAGTGATGATTTTTAATAAGGATATCCGAGAATATAATACTAGAAAACTGGGAAACTATATTTTCAGGATTAAAACTAAAACTCTATAGTTCAACTAAATAGCACTAGAATAGTAAAGATGTGCATGAGTTATACAGGACCGACAGAAACAATGAACTCTTGAAGACAAAAGATTCCCCGATTAACGATATCTGAGCACTAACATGAATAAACACCATGTGATTACATTTCATTATTCTAGAAGCTACATAAAGTTGGACATAATACATAAATCCAGACATGTACAAGATAGGGATAATCATGAAAGTGAAACATTCTAGATAATAGGTACAAACCGCAAAATCTCTTTGTTTAAGATAAGGCCTATTGTCATCGCTATGCCATCCAATATATGCGCCTTTGCACCAACTGCATAATGGAAAACCATTTTATCATATATCATGTCGACCAGCCATCACCAATGACAAATTAATTCAGATACATAACACCAGTGACAATTTGTCCAAAGTGACAGATCTAGCTATATAATGAATTAGCTCTGCTCCTCAAATAGATACTTAAAAATTAAACAATCTTGACAAGTAAAGTAAGACCTCAATTTAATACCTCAGTTAGTCCACGTAAAAAACTAAATAATGTATTAAAAAAATTTCAACAGCAGAGTTGTTGATTATGGTATTGAACCATGGAGAGAGTAGTAAAAAGACATCAGGAAAACAATAAAAGTGGTATGTCTGCTCATAGGGAGAAAGGTTGAGGAACATTTATCCCCTGGAAAATTCTTTTTCTTCGGTTGTTTTGTTTTAAAGAACAACTTAAGATATGGAAAATCATTATCCATAATTGCCAGAAAATTCGACCTTAAGTTTTCTCCCAAAAATAGTGCAGAAAATAAAATGCTGAACCATTTTTTTTCTAGAGTATTGAATGATCATGTTTTTTCTACCAAGGAGAACAAATAAAGATTCAAATTTTGTTCCTTTTCCGCAGAAAAGAATCATTCTTTGCCTTTCCTCTTACATAGCTTTCCTTGCAACCAAGAGAAAGCCAACAATGTCTCCAAGTGTTGCACGGGAAATTCCATGCATGATGTCCTTCCAACGTTGAGACAAAAGATAACCCATTGAACTGTCATATTCCCTCAAACCAGGAAAAGGGCATCAAATGTTCCAATGATCTCCGACTATTTTCAACTAGTATCCAATCCAATCTCCAAGAGGCACGATATTAGCTAGAAAGCGTGATGCTATTTCACCAAATATCCTCGAGAAGAAGCAGAGAAGCATTTGAATGGAAAAAAGATGAGGACTTGGGACCTGATGAGGCCGGTGAACTCGATGAAGAGCTCGAACTCGCATCCGAAGAACTCCTCGACCTTCTCCTTGAGTCTCTCCCTGGTGGAGAGAAAAGGGAGAATGAGGTGGGCGCAGTTGGTGGCGATGAGGTGAGAGAGGGTCGTGGAGAAGACGTTGGGGCGATACCCCACCGTGCCGCAGCTCCGGTGGATGAACTCCAGCTCCTAACAAGAAACCCCTCCATAGAATAACTTTTATGCCCATATATAGTAGAAGAGAACGAAGCCGGGGAGGGGGCGGGGGGAGAGAGAGAGAATACCTTACAGAGGTCGGGGGAGAGGAATTGGGGGAGCAGGAGACGGGGATGCTCCGCGGCCGCCATGGCCGCCAATCTGTTCGTCTTCAGAGGGAAGGAGGAACAGCGAAGGGAAGGGTTAGAGGCCGATTCTATTCTTCTGGAGGACCAAGAAGAAAGAGCGGCTTAGGAATAAACCAGGTCTAAGAATCGAAATCAAATCTAATTGCTGTCAGATAATTTTAAGAAATAAATATAAATAAGACATAATTATGTTAATTAAACTTGTTTACATTGGCATAACGACTTGTATTTCAAAAAAATATAAAATTTTTTATAGCTCAAAGCTTTCGTTTATGTCTATAGTTTTTCAAAGAAAACAGTTGTTGTAAAATATAAGGAAAATTCAGAAATTATATCTAAAAAAGAGCTTACTTGGGGCGTAGTTATTTCAATACGTGAATTTTCCAAAAAATAAAAAATACCTCCTCATAGCAATTTTTGCAACGAAAGATAAGATTTTTTTTTTCAGAGTCCTTTATAAATTTAACCTCTTGGAACTCAAATTATCCCTCATATATCTAACAGTATATTCCTCAATATGTATGTAGCCTGCCAAAAATTGTGGTCAACTGGAAGAGACAAGCTTGCCTAAGCATGGAAGGAGAAACATTAAGGTTGGCAAAGTTGAGGTGGGATTCATTGATAAGGATAATATCTTAGATTGCAATAAAAAAAAGAATGATGGGGTTGAAGATGAGGTGCGATTGGTAAAGAGTTGCGAAGGAGGTGCGATTGGCAGGAGTGAAGATGGAGAGGTCCCCCCAAGGTATGACACTACCACCTACATCTCTCTTCTCTTTCTCACTCTCGCCACTTTGCTCTTTTAGGATTGCAGCCCCTCTCCCTCATAACCTTCTCATGAGTCACACCTCATATTCAATCCTGCCTCCATCTTCTAGGATGTTATCTCTACAATAAAACTTACCTTAATTTCATCGACAATGCCGCTCTACTTTCTTTAGCAGCCTCTCACATCTCTCGGAGCTCATCTTGTGAAGCTAGTTTTTAGCACTGCATGGATCTGAGGCCGGTTGAAAACCAGAAGCAAGTCCCATCTAATTTTGCATTTCAGGACTTGGAGTGCATTCATTCCCCAGGTTCGGTTGCTGCTCCTTCGGGCGTTGCAAAGTACTCCTTGAGTGGTACAGACTTTCTTGGTGGAGTCCACTTTCGGAGGGTGCTTGCTTGATCGGAATCTATTCTATAATTGAATAGCTGAAGTGCTACTTAACTTAGTAGTAGAAACTCGGATCAGTTAGAAGCTCAAGCGGTAAAGAGGCCCGCACAGAAGAGGGAGAGGCCCTATTTTTCAGACATAAAGTTTTGGTCCCCTGTCTCGGCTACAAGCTCAGGATTTCAGTCTTCAGCTACCACATCAAGGAAATATGTTGTTAGATATATCAGAAATAATTTATTCCGGGAGAGACTAAATGTGGATGGGACTAGGGGGGAAAAAAATCCGACCTTTTGATACAATATCAATTATGAAGCGATCTTTTTTTTTAGCAAAATTCATATCCACCAAACATAACTATTTCTACTCTCTTATTCCTCAGCCACATGCAGCCTTGTATTTACAGCACCACGCTAAATCTTGGTTGGTTCTCAACTATGGTTTGCTTGCTTGGTTGGCTATCTTGACAATAATAGATGAAACGAGAAGTTGAAGTGCCCACCATTTGGCTGGAGTAACCAAAGGTGCAACAATTGGAATGGCATTTTCTACCTAGCGTGAGGATATTTCTAAGGATTCGTTTGGCCAGCGTATGGGCATGACAGAAAAACATAGAGCTATGGAGGAATTCGAGGGACGGTTTTCTGTCCCAAGAATTGCAAGAGGTTAAATACTGGTAGACACAGTTCAGTATCTCAAAAATCCTCAGATTGCGGATCGGCCGCAGCCCCTGTCGCTCCGTCCTTCTGCCTCACTCAAGTTAGCTCCATCGTATATAAATCAAGTCATATAACTAAAATGCAACTTGAAAAAGTTGCATCAAAAGGCATATAATTCAGTAAAGCATGACCTGATGCCAGTCGGTATAGATGGATGTAGAAACCTGACCTTTATGTGAATGTCAATAATAAGCAACCGAGAGAATTATGCAACTCTGCAAATCAAAAAAGCCACAACTTATACAAGGCTTCTCAAACAAAAGTTTAAACAACCACAGAATCTAGAGAATTATATCAGCGGAACCAAACAGGTGCAGTCTGCTTCTTTAGCCTTCAGCCTAGGAGGCATAAAAATAAGCCATCAACCAAACAATCTTCCACAAGTGTCATGCTATTACAATCATACTTCAGGGTTTTGTTTGGTTGCCGAGAAGGTGACAAAAAAAAAGAGAAAAGATTCTAGAATTACTAATTTTCTTCGCTTCCTGATGCAAACCACACTGCCAATCAAAACCACATAAAACTGAAATCCAACCAAATCTGATTACAGTACGGAATATAACGCATCTCCATCCAAAGACAAGGACATTCAACAGAATAGAACTACAAATTCGGTTATACCCAAACAAGGCGTCAGAGCCCAAGGGCAAAAAAGGATTCCTGTGGTTTTTCTTCAAGTCAGTCATCTAACCAGCGGGCATCATACTTATACCTCAATGGGTGCATGAAACCAACCACAAACTAAAATGCACTTCCTAATAGAAATAAGATTACTGGAAATAAAAATGTAAGGTACAAGATTAACTGAAACCCAAATTAAAACGAAATTTATAAGCTACAATTCTGAATACAAGTACAAGTCTTTGCAAAGAAGAAAATAATAACGAACAGGTTGGCTGAATTGTGTCCACTAATGAAAAGAAGAAAAGAACAAAGAAAGCCATATCCTCCTGACGTAACAATAGTTCCTTCAAATTGCTTCCCAGTCCTGCAGAATTAGAAGCATTTCCTGTGCACAATCGATGGGCCAGACTCATCATACTCAGCCTTTGCAATCCACATCTGCCATCATGGACAAATTCTCATGAGTGCTTTTCGTCAAACAAGAAAATGAACATTAATACATAATTCTACAATAAGTGAAATCCTCAAAAGCAGTATTATTCAAATGTTCAAATCACTTGATTATTCTGGAAAAGCTCATATCGCCATTTCTTTCAGAGAGATGTTCATGTGATTGCCAGTATGCATATGGGTGTGTAAGTCTGTCATAATGAGTGTGTTCTAGAAAATAAAATTGTGGCAATCCCACTCACCTGCTGGAAAGTGCTAAGAGATGCTAAGATGGAGCCTCCAATCCAAACACTGTACTTTCTCTCAGGGGGAGCAACCACCTTTATCTTCATGCTGCTTGGTGCCAGGGCAGTGATCTCCTTGCTCATCCTGTCAGCAATACCTGGGAACATGGTGGATCCACCACTCAGAACGATGTTGCCATACAGATCTTTCCTAATATCGACATCACACTTCATGATGGAGTTGTAAGTGGTCTCATGAATGCCTGCAGCTTCCATTCCAATCATTGATGGCTGGAAAAGAACCTCCGGGCAACGGAACCGCTCGGCACCAATGGTGATCACCTGACCATCAGGTAACTCGTAGCTTTTCTCCACAGATGAGCTGGTCTTGGACATCTCCAGCTCCTGCTCATAGTCTAGAGCGATATATGCCAGCTTCTCCTTCATGTCTCTCACAATTTCACGCTCAGCCGTGGTAGTGAAAGAGTAACCACGCTCTGTCAGAATCTTCATGAGAGCATCAGTCAGATCACGCCCTGCCAAGTCCAGACGGAGGATTGCATGTGGAAGTGCATATCCTTCATAGATGGGGACTGTGTGGCTGACACCATCCCCAGAGTCCAGTACAATACCTATACAAGCAAACACCCAAAGAGGGAAAATGATGCATACAAGCATCATAATTATGATTGACCACGAAAGGAAAAGCATCATAGAATAAAATATAGCAATATCCAGAACTCTTCGATTAAATTGCAAAATCAAGTCATTTTCTGTGATTAGAGTTTCCAATTCTTTCCAAAATATCATTAAATTCAGATTCTGACAACTTTTGGTGGAAGAGTTAGAAGAGAAACTATGATATGGTCTAGAATCAAAATATCTACCAACTCAGCGTTTAAGAATTTAAACCGAACAGACTAATGATATAAAGAAATGTCCCCATTCAAAAACCACAAGTGATCAATGCTGATCTTTCCCACTACCTTTTAATTAGATGACGACATTGGTCAGTTGAAAACAAAAAATGTAAACAATAACGTAAACAAAAAGCACTTGGCATAAGTTTGTATTTGCAGAATATGAAATGTAAAAAATTTGAAAGATCCAACTAAGAAAAGTGACAGTTTACAAGCTTACAAAAGGCTCATCACGAGATAATGCACACTAGATCATGGAATGCCGTACCGGCCGGTACGGGCCGGTACGTACCGGTCCGGCCGTGGACCGGTACCGGAACGGATAAAAAACCGGGATGCGTACCGGCCGGTTCGGGCCCGTACCGGCCGGTTTGGAGCCCGTACCGGCCGGTACCGGCCTCGTAACGGTTCCGGTTCGCACCGGTACGATTTTTTTTTTTTTTAGAACCACAGCGCCGTGCGCTGTGGTTTTTGAAACCGGTACGCCAGTTCGCACCGGTACGATTTTTTTTTTTTTTAAGAACCACAGCGCCGCGCGCTGTGGTTTTTGAAACCACCGCGTACCGGCCGGTACGGGACCGGTACCAGCCGGTACGTACCGGACCGGACCGGTACCGTACCGGTCCGGCCGGCCACCGGTACGCCGACCGGTACCGGTACGGCGGACCTTGCACTAGATGAAATAGTTGTGTTTGCAGTTGCTTTTACAGTAAAGATTACCAAAACGTTGTCTTGACATGCCAAGATATTCCATCCTTTAGCAAAACTCTTTGTGAACTTAAGTTCATAAGTAAACAAAAATCATCTTGCAGACAACTAGCAAAAGACATTTAAACAAGAAAATGTTTTCATTCAAAATAAGCAATTGGACCAAAAATATAAGAAGTGTTTGCCCAACTGCAAATTTACCCCTGCAAAGTTGCAATTTGCATATTTACCTTTAAATCCAATTCTTTTTGCATATTTAACCATGTCATCACCCTTCGTTAAGTACATTTAGACAATGCAGCTAAACTGCCACCAGCTCCAAAATAATTAAATCAATAAAATATTTAAGAGCAGAATTGAACCTCGGGCCGACCCGACCCAACCCATTTGCACCCCTACCAACCATTGGTTAAAACACAAACCTCCTAAGCACCAAGACAACATATGGGGATGGATTCATTTTACTTATATTGAATGAGTCGAATTATTTCTACTAGCTCACAAATTTGAATATTCAATTTTTTTCTTTAATAAAAATAAACAAAATACATACTTCATTTATTATTTTGGATATTTTGTAAACTTTACTTTTTAAAATAATTAAGAACTGTTAATTCGTTCTATTAAAATAATTAAGAACTATTAAATCATTCTATTAGTTGTACAGAATTCTACATCATATCTTAACTTTTAATAATTTTCTCTAAAAAGTTAAATGATCGATGTTTGTTTTATTCTATCATTTTGAATATTTTGAAACTTTACTATTTTAAAATATTTTAAAGTGATATATTTTAATTATTTTAAAATAAAATTCATATCTTTTAATTATTTTAAGTAGTAAAATTTTGAAAATATCTAGAAAATTAAAAGAAATATCTTTAAAATCTCTTATTTTCTATCAAAGAGATAAGAATATCAAACTATTGATAAATTTTTATTTTAATTATTGCTCTTTAAATTGCTTGAGTCTACATTCTAGGCTAATTTTTAATAGTAGAATAAATGTAAAGTGATCATAAATTATCTTTTTAAAAATATCATGACAAGTTAACATATAGTATATAAAAATGTGTAGAACTAATAAGACTAATTGTTATCTTTTGATTATTTTGAATAGTGAAGTTCCAGAAGTATCCAAAAGTAAATTGTAGTATGTATTTTGTTTATTTTTTTTATCAAAAAGGAAAAAATTGACTATTCAAATATTATAAGGTAGCATAAATAAGTCAATTCAGTCAATATAAGGAAAATGAATCATAAATTTAAGCTGTCATTAAATGTAGTCTGGGAAGCTAAGAGGTTGTGTTTTAGCTGATAATTAGTGGTTTGATTCAGCTCTTAAACATTATTTTGATTTAAATTTTTTGGATCTGGTTTTGTGAAGCTAAAAATGTCATTTCCTAAATTTAGAAACAGTTTAATGGCTTTGTCTGGCAGTACCTAATGGAAGATGATGGTAGGGTAAAAATACAAAAAGAAATTGCAACTTTGCATGGGTAAATATGCAATTGGATATATATATATATATATATATATATATATATATATATATATATATATATATATATATATATATGCAAAAATCTCAAAATATAAATATACAAAAGCAAATAACATGTTTTACCTGTTGTGCGACCACTAGCATACAAAGAGAGAACAGCCTGGATAGCAACATACATAGCAGGAGTATTGAAGGTCTCAAACATGATTTGAGTCATCTTCTCACGATTGGCCTTGGGGTTGAGAGGTGCCTCGGTGAGGAGAACTGGGTGTTCTTCTGGGGCAACACGAAGTTCATTATAAAATGTATGGTGCCAAATCTTCTCCATGTCATCCCAGTTGCTCACAATACCATGCTCAATAGGGTACTTCAAAGTTAAAATACCACGTTTGGATTGTGCTTCATCCCCAACATATGCATCTTTTTGGCCCATGCCTACCATCACCCCGGTGTGACGTGGACGGCCAACAATGCTAGGGAAAACAGCCCTAGGAGCATCATCTCCAGCAAATCCAGCCTAGAGAGAAACAAAATGATAAGAATGTATGGTATGACCCATCTAAGAAATTCCTATCCATTACACTTAGAGGGAAAACAGCCCTTAAGTGTGTTGTCTCTCTCTCTCTCTCTCTTTGAGGGGGAGGGTTGGGGTGTTGGTTAGATAGATGCATGAAATTGCACCCCTAATGTCATTATCAATAAGAGCACTGTCCTAATGGAGATGAGGCATAGAATTTAAGAAGCATAGGCATTTTCCTAGAAACAATTGCCCTAAATAAGATGAAGTATCATTTGTTTGTACCTTCACCATCCCGGTTCCATTATCACACACAAGAGGCTGAATATCCTCAGTGTCCGCCATCTTCTATCTCTGCCGGAGCAAGAAACTAGTTCAGATCCAGAGCAATTACCAAATACAGAGAAAAGATAAAACAACCTGTGACACCTATACAAATAGGTGTATCAACAGCTTCTGATAGATGTATAAACAGTTGTATCTAAACATGGTGATCATAAAATAAAACTCTATCCCATATTATCCTTTGACAAATTAAATTTAGCTGAAGAAGTCCTTCCTAATTTCTTTTTTCCTGTTTTCTTTACAAAGCTGTAATATCAGATTCAATCAAGATGATCACGCTTACCACAAAATACTTGCTATTTCGGAATAGCAACATCTATCAAGTAATATATTCTTCATAACTTCCAGAAGCAAGATGGAAACCAATCCTGTCCAAGAATCTCTACTGCAGTTCCATACTTAATTTCAATACATTTTATAGCTTCAGTGCAATCAGACATGGATCCATTTTGACCCACCCAAGTTCAAGCCCAGAACCCAAAGCTAGTATGTTCCAAAACTACATCTAAAAAAGGATATGGTACGAACAATCAATACATTTCTCAGGACATCTGATTTCCAAGAACACAGATAAAAACTTTTGGAAGAGTGTATAATTCACCATTAGATTAAAGCATGAAACTATCAACTCATACAGTTTTGAAATTAGAAAATTTGAAAAATTCCAATTTTTGTCTAAGCAGATTGTGCCAGTGACTAATGGAGATTGTCAAAAAAAATAAGTAAATACCTAAAAACATAACACACATTTTTTTTCTTTTACTAGAAAAAGCTGCTGCAATATCAACTCTTGTTCCTTATTATTTACAGTGACTATTACTGCTATATTAGAAATAGAAATGTTGAATAATATGATTACAATGCTTTGTACTTCCATTATTAGTATCAGACATTGTTGTTAAAATTTTACAATTCCCAGTCTGGATCTTACAATCCAGAAAAATATGGCCCTAAAAGATTCAGATCCAATCCTTCGATCACGATCGGGGTAGGATCACAAAATTTAGATCCATATGACAGACTTTTTACATTCCTTTGGAATTATAGATTCAGCTTGACTATGCTGACTGCATATCAAATTATGGGTATGTCTAGTTTCTATAAATTATGGGACTATGTGGCTTTTAAATTACTTATCACCAATAAGTGTTGAGAAGTAAAATTAGCAGGCCTATTATTGGAGTTCAAAGACCTAAAAACAACATGCAAATATTTGTCTTTTACAGCCATATGTTAAAGATTTGCCCATTTTTTCTCAAAAAAAAAAATTCTACCTAAAAGAATAATTAAATTGATAGATTATATATAATCAAACAAAATAAATCATTCATTAGACATGCCATATATGGGTCTATATTGGTAAACACTAGTATTGTCATATGTGTGGCTTTCTATTCTCCATTCATTTACTTTATAGTTGACTGAACTTCAATTTCAAATTTCTTTTATATTCAAAAAATCCTAAAGGAAATTAGAAGAAAAATCTTACAATCTATGACCCAATTATCCCATCTAATATTAGCCCCCTCTGCAATTTAATACTTGATTCTGATCTTAAAAATATAGGTATCAAACTCATTTGACAACAGAAATGCAACAAAAATAAAAGATAAGAGTAATTTTTGCCTATTTAAAATAATCTTCACGGTTCATTATTTGCCATTTGTTTCTTCTTAAGGCCAAATCCTCTGAAATAGATAGCATCTTCAACTCCCTTCTACTTACTTTCAAATCCTTGACTACACTCTACAGATCAGTTTGGAAAACAAGTTGTTAGTTCTTAGCACATCTTTGGTTCTATATCAATTCCAACTAATCACAATCTATGAACTTTTCTTTGGTCTAGATAGGTCTAAACCATCATGCTCTCAAACTCATGCTACAGATTCCATTTAGCATTTTCTAATTAATCAAAAAATGTTTCTACCTCATTTCCACCTTGTATATCTTTTACAGTCTTACTATTGGATCATATTCATTTTCGTTCCATTATAAATCATGGATGATTTTTCACCAGGATTCAGTATCTTTCTGTTGTTAAAACTTCTATCATCATACAATATCAAATTGAATTCCTAAATTTCTTGTTACATGTATTATTCAAATGCACCCGAGCTGCATATCAAGCTTGATCTGCAAAAACCAGTGTAGTTCATCACAACATTATCATTGTGTTTTTTCCTTGATGCATTTTATTGATGTCCAAAAAAGTCCACCTTGCTCAATAATTTATCCTTGGAGCTCCGGTAAGTATCTATCAGATTCTAAAGTCATACTGCTTTTCAGCCTCATTGAGGACTCCTAAATCCTTTTGTTATCTTGATACTAAAGGCTCCACTACTTGCATCACCGTTTGTACGGACATTCCCCTGACTCAAGACTTTTAGCATAACAATCATTCAAAAAGATACGTAGAATTTCTCCATTTTACAGCTCATCATTGATAAACCTTTCCTTCGGCAGTAATACATATCGCTAACAGGAAAACAAAAGGAATCACGAGCAAAAACTAAGAACCCAACACAAATTTTGATGACACTCACAGAACTGCATAAATCAAAGAAACATCCCAATGACCTTCTTACTAATAGAAACCAACTCCCAAATATAGAACAAGCAACGGTACCGCCAACAAACTTGCTTCTAGAATATATTCTAGTGCGATCAAGAAACCAGCATTCCTTACACATTGTCCAAAAGCAACAGAAAAAGTTATAATACCACAAGACAAAATGAACAACAATCCATTGAGTGATCCACCAAGAGTTACGAGTAAAAGTAGACTACGCATCCAGTTAAACCGATGTCACAAACCAAAAAAGATCAACAAACCAAGAGACGCAAATCAACGATCATTCCTTTGATAAACTTGATCATATCCAGAAAAGAAAAGGGGAAAAAAACAACAATATCAAAGAACCAAACTTTTAGCTCACAAAATCCTCCACAAAAGAATACCTAAAACGCCGATCAAGGACAATGCAATGAGAACCAAACACAACGAAACCAGATGAGAATGTTTACCAGATCGGGCGGCGATTCTTGACAAGAATTCGGAGAAGAGGAAAAAGGGGGCAGTGGATCCGGGGATGGTTCGAAACCCTAGATTTCAACCGCGCTGGAGGAGAGCCCACCGATTTCTCTTCGCGCGCGCGCGCTCTCTCTCTCTCCCTCCCTCTCTCCCCGTTTGTAGGGTTGGGAGATTATAAATAACCGGGAGAGGATCTCGCGGACGAGAGCGCGCGGACGCCCGCTTCACTCGCCGCCACTAGCTGAGCAACTGTCGCCCGCGCCCAATGACCGGGTTTTATGCAACATTTGGGTTCCCTTTCGGTTTGGGTTTGGGTTTGGGTTTGAGTTTGGGTTCGGGTTCGGGTTTGTTGGGTTGGGTTCAAGATCACCTCTGACCAAATGTGACCACCAGTCACCGGACAGTTCAGGTGCTAGGCTTTACCATGGGCATGAGATATGGAGCTAGGGCTGGACAGCAAGTGATCCATGCTATCCACTTGTGCTGCTTAAGCATCAAATGATTGAAATAGATGTATAGTATTCATTTTCAGATCTCGGGAGGTTAATAACCATGTGAATTTGGAAAGTTTTTAAAGACATTGAAACCTTTAGTGAATCACTGAATCTTATGCCTTTTCTTCCTTATAGTGTTTCTCAATTGTTAGATCTATGATAGTATCGCATTTTAGTTCGGATAATCGCTAGGGTGTTATGTGGCCTTTTTGTCTACCAATGACCATAGGACCATATTAGTTTGGTATAAATGTATCATCTATAAGATTTAGCTGTTTTAACATAACTACAAAAAGTAATGGAAATGAGTCCCTTGATCATAACATCTGCTTAGAAGGCTTTGATATTGCAATTGCTTTCTGTTGTATAGACTTCTTTGCCCCATTGAGGCATCCCAAGTCAGACGAGCTACAAGCTCGAGTTCACACCTTAGTGTGGACCTTGATCGGGTTTACATCTGGCTACCAACCTAACTTCTTTAATTCTACTATTAATTTTCTTTATTCAACATGGGCATTAATAGCTAAGATTTTTTTCAGCTGAATTTTTTGTTTTGTGGGTTTTGTGCACTGTCATCACCTGCACTTATAGGATCTCTAATGTAAAAAAAAAAAAAAAGAAAAAAAAAGGCAACTTCAATGATTGTTTTTCTCTAATTAATCGGTTTCCATTCTTTTAGCAACTCATTCCTTTAATTTGGGTCTTTCCTAGGGGTGGCAGTTTACTTTGCCCCATCAGGTATCCAACCCGACATATCTTAATGGAGCAAGTTTTACACAACTTGCAGTAGATTTGAAGCAGGTACAAGTAATTGTAAAATCTACTATAAACTCCTCGGATATATATATATATATATATATATATATATATATAGCTCTTCAGAAATTTCTTCCTTAAGGCAAAAGAAAAATTAATCTGTATGCCACAATATTAATTTTTATAGTTTTACTCAGTCTAATCTATCAAACTCTATCCATCCCGGCCCATCCCACTCCAAGACCTGTTGCCATTTCTATTTTTAGACAACTAATACTTCACTGTCTTAGCAAAGTCAATCAGCAAGTTTATGCAAAGAAACAACGGATCTACTTGTAGTGCTTAATACACCTTAACACAATCTTGCAAAAAGATTCAAAATCCATATGCCATAACCGTAAATTAGCATACAGGCACATGTTTCCATTGGAAGCCCCAATGGTCCAATAATAGTTTGGATGTTGTATCATGCTCGCCGACCAAATACTTCATGTTAGATATGGACTTGACCACTCATAAGCCAACTAGGGGTGCTACTTGATACGTGTATGTATCTACATATACACGATATAATTATGTGCGTGCATATCTGTTTATTTGTATTTATGTACCTACATGGGTATTTGTATTTATGTATATACATGCATATATGTTTGTATCATAAACCAGGTAATTATGTGAGTCTAGGTCAAATTCAGGTATAAAATCTCCAACCCAGACACGTCCAGAAGTTTCATCGGAATTGATTTTTGATTCCACACGAACCATTCATTGTCACGTTCGGGTCATACCCAGGTAGGGTGCCAGGTTTGCAAGTTGAAGTGATAAAAAATACACACACACACACACACACACAAAAAGTAACAGTATCAGAGTGCAAGCATTATCATAGATTTGGTTATATTTTTCCCCTTCATTCTTTCGGAAAAAAAACAAAACCAGCGGCCATAAGGGTAAACTACTCATCTACCCCAAAAAACAGAAAACAAAAACGGGATAAACCATCCGGTGTAAACATTCTGACTCCATATTACCTTCATGGATTTTAACTGCAATGCGTCAATATCCAGAGGGTTCATTCATGGTGATTGGATGCAACGGCAGCCCAGTTTCCAATTAAAAAGAAATGACAGCAACACAAACTCCCCGGATCCATGAACTCGGCACATTTAAGATGCGCGTGGGAGCCAGCGCTCAGCTCGCCGAGACAAAACATTGAACACAAATTTGATTGTATGAGCTCTGGAGGCCAAAAATTTGCTACTCTGCCTTCCAGAACGATTAAGGATGCAATACTGTCTGGAGAGAATGTTTTTGGTCACCTCTTCTGAGTAAAGTTCGTCAAAATAAATAAGTTTGAAATCAATGACAGCAAAAATAAAATGGGAAAAAATAAGGAAAATTTTAGACCCTACAAAAATTGAAAACAGATTCAGTCTGAAATCTAAACTTACAAAGTGGTCTAGCAACCCCTCTGTTGCACTTTACATTTGCCCCAAAACTCCAAGAGGTTCCTTGACTATTCTTTCCTGCTATTACTTCAACAGAACAGATCTCCATCTCCTGTCTCTATGCCCTCTTTGATCTACATAGTAGCATTACCTGCTGGCCTGTTCACCACCTTCCTCTTAGCAGCAACATTCTGCTGGTCCTCCTTACCTACCGCTGTCCTCCCACCAACATCATTACCACTATTGGAGTTCCCATTACAGTCCAGTTTAGGTCCTGTCTCATCTGCTCTATTCTTTGGCGAAGTCTTTGGAGAAGCATTGTCGATACAATTTGGTTTTTCCAACCCATTGCTCTCATTCTCAGGCAAGGCAGTTGTCTCTGGAGGAGAGCTAGTTCCAGTGGATCCTGGAGCCACAGGTGGCTGCTGCAATGTCGGAGAGTGGCCAGAACCAGGTGGGGGCAGGAACACTCCAGTGCCAGGAACCGGCAGTCGAGGTGCTGGGTGCCTTGCAGGTGCAGCCACTGTCCATGCAGCTGATGAGGGTGTCACTGGAACAGGTGCAGGATAAGGCACAGCCGCAGGGGTGACGGTGGAAGGTGCAATGAAGATTGGCGGGATCCCATTAGGTGGGGGCAGGTGCTGGGAATGGATGGGTGGTGCTGGCAGGACACCAGTGGTAGGAACAACTCCATAATGCTTAGGGCCAGATGAATGACGGGCAACATTCTGCGGTCTAACTGGAGTTGATCCTCGAGGTGATGGTGGAGGTACAGTGGATGAAAAAAGGCGCAAGTCTTCAGATGGAAAAGATTTTTTTGGTTGGGACTTCCCAAAAGTTAGAAAGATGCACTGCTTGCGTAAGGAGGGGATGGCATGCTTGGCTAGATCAGCACTTTTTCCTTGCATCACAAGAAGAGCCCTATAGTACAGAAAGAAGAGAGAGCAGAGGTTAGAAAATATTGGTAGAATCATGTGCTAACTGAAGCAATTTAGATTGGACAGGATATGCTGAGTTTCCTTGGTTCCAGCTATTTCTCCCAAATGATTGTTTTCTTTTGTACATTAAATCTATGCAATGGCAGATCTAAAATATTTACAGTTGCGATGCATAACAGACTGATAGATGTCAAAGATTTCCCTAACTGTCTCTTCAAAATATACAATTAGGAATTATCCAATAAAGTAAATGCATTAGATGGTACCGCACATCCCAAAAAAAACAAAATATGAACTTAGATAATGTACAACAGCGGCTGAGCGATTAAGTTACGAAATCAACTTATCATGAGAATTTTGTTACGTATGTTTAACTTATGACATGGCTTACAACCGCATTTGGACAATATTTAAGCATTTTTTGTGCGTGCTACTTTTATGCAACCAAACACATTTGATGATATGATCAGCCAAACGAACACATTTTCAAGCGATCTTGGTGGTTTTCACGGAATAACTCTTTCTTTATGGGTCCAATTTGATCAAACCATAAACAAGAAATGAGTTCTTAACATGCTTAAAGATTAGATTCATATAGGTCTGCATTTCATCATGAAGGCATTAGTAGTCCCTAAATCATGTACACTTCTCAAGGTACACCCCGCCACATCCCCATCTCCTTTCTTTTTTAATACAGCTACTATTAACCAGCCCTAGTATATATACAACCACCAGAATCTAAATCACAAATATCATGAAACTGTCCAGGAACAGAGGAAATAGACTCCCCTCATGTTCCTGATTAACTTTTGCTTCAATGCAAGGCTAGTCATGGATCAGTCAACCTATCCACAACTTTTGAAGTCCACAAATTAGACCAACCAAGAAGTTTGATGTTACACACATTGCCGCCAGTTGAGCAAAAAGATTAATACCATTTTCAATGTTCTATCAAACTTTGCTTCCCCAAATCTTATGCTTGCAATTTCTGATGTATGAATTATCATTAAACAAGATTACTACACATTAAAAAGGATCCAGACCTTAAAATATCCCTTAGGAGAAGCTGAATGGTCTAAGCATTTGTTCCAGTTTCATAAGAGATTAACTCGATTAACAAAAGATGCACATATCACAAGCACAAGCTGAAACCTACAGCTTGCCACCCATAAGTTGATCGGACAAAATGAAATACCATAATCAATTAACAATAAAGGACCTCTAATTGACACTATTAGGAAAAGTCTTGAAACAAAAAAAAAAATGAAAGCATACCCCATTGCAAGAGATAGCTTGAGAGGACCTCTGTAATCCCCCCCACGGTGATCTCCCCCAATAGCTCGGCCAAAGACAATGTCACATTCTGTCAAAAATAAGCTACAAACAGGCCTGCCATACCAGGGTGGCCAGGTATGAGGATGTGAATGATCCCCCTACATACAAGAACAAAAATCAGGCTTACACATATGATACTAATTTCAAAAAAACATCATCATCAGCAACTGCTTACCTCATTAAAGAAGTCAATAGTGCAAAAGTCAGGCTTGACAGGAATAATCTGGAGCTGAACCAAGTGATCGAACACATCCTGCACTAAATTAGGAATCCCTTCCACCTTCCGCTCTGAAAGTTTGGATTTTAGGCCCACATTACAAAAAAGTGTGTGTGTGTGTGGGGGGGGGGGGGGGGGGGGGGGGGGGGGGGGAGGCAATATCAATTTACAATTTAGCTTAGCATTAATAAGCGGAACTTGCCTTTACAGGTCCCAGCTGTATTTTCATCTTCTGGAGATCCATCGGTAATAGGAATGCCTAACTGAATCATTTCCCGTCCATGCCCCCTCATTGGTCTTTTTGACAGCACAATTGTCTGCCCTGCTTCACATCATTCCAAGATCATAAATAATGACAAGATATGGAAATTGGATTCTACTCATAACCATTTGAAACATCAATCTGGTTGCCAGAACAAACTGCAACTTTATAAACAAAAAACTGATACAAGCATCCACACTTTTGCTACCCAAGCAAGCACTGTTTCTCTGTCACACCAATGACTGGGAACTACTTTATGAAATATGAGAACAAAATAGAGATGCACATGAAAGTAATGAGCCATTGCCCAAGCTCCTTATTGTATTTTCAAGACATAGTTTCGAGGGGTGCAGGTTTCATCTTACATTCGGACCACTTACTGTTCACCACCAAAATCTATGGCATTCATCTGCATAAGAAGAAGTTATAACATGTAGGTTTTCATCAACTATGGATGACAAGAACTATACCAGCCTCCCCCTAGTGCATGGGCCACATGTGATATACAGTCAAAGCCGCATCAGATGATGTGTCAGTTAAGACAGCACATGTGGGAAGAAAATGTATAAAACATGTAAACCAGAAAACAAAATGAATGCTTTCCAAACATCAACATGTTTAAATTGCATATCAAATTGTCATGGAGACAATGATCACAAGCAGACATGAGAAATTACTATACATCCACTCACTATGCCAGCAGAATAGAGATAAGTACCAGGTTGAGGGAGGAAGGGAGGGATGCATATCAAATTATAAACTATATCAGTTTGTTAATGTTATTGTAGTTTTTAAAATTGAATGGGTCTAGATTAGGTATTGCATTTTGACTATGTAGAACTCAGATAAAGACTAGGTTATTCTAAATGGATTATAAGCATGAGTGCTACCCTACGAGAGATTATACAAAATAGGATATTTTCTGCTTTCTCTGGATATTTCAGCCAAAAAGCTAGTGGACTATACAACAGAGGTAGTCCATCCACCACTGAGCTGCCACCAAACCAGACAAAATCTGAACCCACCTGCATCAAGCAATCTCAAAACCAGGCAAATCATGCCCATCCTGAACCCCATGGCAACACCTAAACTAAGCATCTCTTTTACAGAGCCCAAGCTACAACAGTCCACCCCAAACCATCTCAAAAACCAAGACTGAACCATTGAATAACTCTGCTTGGGGCGCACATATATTACACCCCTTTGTAATCCCATGAAAACTCATAAAGATTAACTCTGAATCCCTTCACAGAAGAACCATGGTACCAAATATTGGATCACTACCCCGGTCATATAAAATGTGAATAGTTGCCAAAATAGGAAAACAGAAGAGATTACATTGACTAGACATGGATATCATGATCAAGGCCAAATATGTGTAATATTCAGATCCAAATTATTTAACACTGACTCATTTTTATTTACATCAAATTCATGCAGTCATTTCCCTCCTCTTTCTTGTAGGTTACATCAAAATCCCATTATCCCCAATTCTTACTTGCAGTCAATTCTTTCTCAACATTGACTCATTTTTATCAGTTTCTTTAAAATAGAAAAAAGTCATAGAATCTTCTCATATCATCCAAAAGAAATAAGAAAATGTTTCTTCAATTCAGGACCCTGTTGTATCAGCATGAATGCGTGTAAAACTATGGTGGCCATCTCATCTTTTCAAGAGAAAAGAAAGTGGACAAAAGGGGTCTTGCCTTGAAATTCTCCTCTACGACCAGCAGCTCTCAATTCATTTGTCAATGTCTTAAGTCTGGTGATTTCTGAGCTATCCAATATCTCCTCATAGAGCTTAAGTCCTTCGACAACATTGACCTGCAAAATCATATTTATGCTTTAATAATTAGCATGCACCAGAAGGGTTAAAAAAGAAATTTTCCAGAATGAAAGAGGCAGCTATTACAGAGAAGAGAAAGAACAGTATTGGTAATATGAGAATATACCGTCTTTCCATCACTTATTTCATTGGCCACAAAATCTTTGGGGATTGGAATTAATTTCTGTTTTCCAACTTGGTTTGAGGTAATATCTCCATCATGGCAAGGAATAGAATCATTGCTAGTCCCTTTAAAAAGAAAAAGAAAGAATGGAAGCTCAACATTGGAGTGGTTATTTAATTGAATAATAATAATAATAATAATAATAATAATAATAATAATAATAATACTGAAGCCATTTCATCAAATTATGACATGGAAATCACAAATTGACTGTTTAAATCCAATTAAAAGTAAGGTTACAGTAGCCAAAACAGAAGATGAACAAGCATCTTGAAGAGCACAATTTGTTCACATCCAGTCATATCATAGAATGAAGAGTTAGAAGGAAGCAGCTTAGGTTGCTGTATATAGCAACTACAACATGAAAATGAACAGTAGATATGGACCCCTATGTCAAATCCAATAGTCTCCCTCTATCACACAGTTCCCCATGGATGGTGCACTTGGAATTAGATTCAAGTCCCCCATCCCCTATTCAATTTTCCCTTGGGATCACCATGGGCGGCGATCTAATTCTTTTCCATGTTGGCAAGAAAGTTTTCTCCATCATGGCTCAAAATGCAGTCCAGCTCATCGTAACCAATCCACTTATTGATTAGATTTTAAGAGAGGGGATTTGTTTAGGTTACAATAGGTAATAGGTCTTAGAGGCCTATTTATCACTTCAATGGGCATGATAAAATTTAAATATGTGAAATGAGTTGTATCCAAGGCTGTGTTTAAATGCTAACAGGGGAAAGTAAAGGAAATGAACATTGAAAAGCTTCATCTATTGCCTGATAAATTTAAACTTATAACCGAAATCGAAGTAACAAAAACAAATGATGTCCTTGTTTGGTTGTCTGCTTATCAATTAATAGGAAATTGTAAAACTGAAATATTCAGAATGATCTCAGTCAAAGGATGTTGTTGCCTTCTAGAAGAGCAGAAAGAAAAAAAAAAAGAAAATAATAAACTGTTTCAAGATTAAATGATAATTGTGCCGAGATTGCCAAATTTGATAAACCATTTTGATGCCCTTTCCTTCAAAAACAAATGATGTCCTTGTTTGGTCGTCACCCGGCATTCCGGGAAGTTTCTTCGGATGTCTGCAGATGGCATGGCTGGATGAACTCACGTTGGAGCAATTTAAATTTCCATTTTTACCACAAAAAAAAAAAACAGAGTTTGAAGAATTGAACAAGAGTTCTTCTCAGCTTAGAGTTAGGCTACAAACCCAACTCCACTTTGATTAGGAAGAAGTGGAAGGCATCAGCGATAAATAATGACAGTGATCTTCTAGATTCAAGTTCCTTCAATATTCCTTCTTCAATGGACTAATACTAAAGTTGATCATAAAGTGAAAGCGGCATATGCTATCCCTTGATGGCAATATAAGATGTCAGAAAGCTGTTGAAAGATAGAATAAAATTATCCTATGATACTTACTGAGAGACTCCCACTGGAAGGGGGAAAAAGAGATATCAAAAGGGAACAGATATTTGCAATGTTGACGCAAGCATTTCAAATAATGTCAATAAAGGTCTCAATTTCGATCTGTTCCACATGTCCACTTATTAGGAGCATTTGGCACATATTCCATGAGGCCATCATCCTAAGCTACCAGAACTGTAAAATAACATTGCAAGTTGAGAAGTTATAATTTCAAATATGAATGGATGAAATGAGGAGTTTTGTGATTGGGTTGTGACCAGTGGGACACTAATTCAACGAGTTTAAGTTCATCAAGACCAGAAGGTCAACTAAGATGCTTCACAAAAGGCTAGAAAATTATCTAATTACTATCAAATATAAGTAATTAAAAGATAGAGTCATCTATCTACATTGACAATTTTGAAGAAAGGGCTGATGTGTCAAGATTGAATAGCAAGATGCACTGATTACTTGTCACAAACTGATTGTGACTCATGTCATAGAGGATTGTATCATTATTATTAGACCATCGGAGATCAATCGTTTTTCCCAGCAAACTTTAAAGAGCTGCAATTTCCATGCAAGGCAAAATTACAGCGTCTGAAATGTAAGTGTCATGAAAAGCATAATTTTATTCATTGCAGGAAGAAGCAAAGAACATTATATGATGACAGAACTGCTAAATCTCAACATGCTGTACTAATTTTGAAATTTGACTGCACATTAAGCATATTAAACCAGATCCTGTATATCATGGTCCATTTTCTGTTCTTGTCTAGAAGATCTTTCAAAACTGTGAATTATGAAATGCATACCGGTGAAGTTAGTGCTAGCATCTGTAAGAGCAGGCTCCAAATTACTGGACTCAGTTCCAACCAGATTTTCCCCCTCCTTCAGGCTGCAATTGTTCTTCGATGTTGAAACATCACCGACCCCTGGATGTACGCAATGCACAAAGACAATAAATTAGAAAGTATAATGATCATTGTGTTGCAATATTTATTCAAAATTTATTCCTTTCTATGGGAGAAATTTAATCAAATACGTCCAGCTTATAACTTACCTCTATAGAGAGAAAAGATACCTAACATTACCATGACAGTACTACATTCTACAAGATGCTTGACGACTTAATTTTCAAAGAAAGGGAGCATTCAAAATCATATCGAAAACATAGCTTATGAAGCCCTGTAAATAACAGGTCAGAAATGCTATGCATGTTATCTGTTATTCGAAGACACATATCGATCAAAACACATAAACAAATCATTTATGAATCATTTACCTCACACTGATGAAAAAAGGCTCATGATAACAACCAGAACGATACGAACACGACTGTATAGAAATGGCTACAAATGCTCACCCTGCTTCTCCACCGCATCTGATGAGTCTTTCATTTCTGACACCTGGACTTCACCCTTTGGCATTGAATCTTCTCCTTTCTTCAACTTATCTTCCACCTTTTCCACCTTGGCCACATCCATCCCAACTGAAACTGAAGTAGGGCATCTATGATTCTCCCGAACACCCTCAAAACGATGCACCTGCCGGTACCCAAACCCCAGCTTCCTCCCGTCCTTCTCCTTCGGCCCATCGAAGTGCCTCTTCTGCTGCCTCCTCCAAGTCACCTGCTGCAAGGCAAACATGACCTCAGCCACCGGGAAGTATTGCTGGAAGTGGAGGACGGGCTGCCATAGGCTGCGCCGCTGGTGAATGCACCCGGCAACATGATCATACTCCCCAGGCTCGCCGGTGGCCCGGAGGTGTTGAATCAAAATGTCAATAATGGCATTCGCCGCTGCAAACTCTCCTCTCAGCCATGAAATGAACCCATCCCTCTCATCAAGAAACCACTGCCGCTGCACCTCACCGCCACCACCGACTCGTCCTCCACTACCACCACCCGAAAACTGCATCTGCTCCAGGACCACCGCATTCCCTGATGGAACCGCCATGACCGGCAACCCTGATCCCCTCTAATTCACAATTTCATACCTCCAGATCCAACCCAAGAATAAATCCACTCAAAAAACCTCAAAAAACAGCAAAATAATCAACAAATCCCAGTAAACACTCCTACTAATAAAAACCCGGATCAATTAGATTATAGATAGAAATCACAAGCAATGCAGGTAAAATTCAGATCTTTACAACCGATTCGAGAGCGATCGAGGCAATAATTGCAAGCAAATACCGAATCGAGCGAATAAACGCAGTGAACTCGATCTGGGATCGGGATTGGAGTGGATTCAAACGATCGGAGAATGGATTGCGGAAGAACCCAGCTTGATCTCAGCTAGGAGAAAGATCTCTTTCTACGCGAAGAAAATGGATTCGGGGATATCTGGAGCAAAATTCCACTAGATCTAGATCGACCTCGGAGGGGAGAAAAGAAGAGAGGATCGAAAGAGGAAAGCGGAGGGGCGAGGATCGAAGGTTTTGGGGAGGGAGAGGTGGCTTGTGCAGCACGCTTTCGCTGCTCCCGGTTCTCTCCCGACTGCCCAAAGAGAGAGGGGAGGGGGGGAGAGATTGGTCGGATCCCGAAGGGAAGATTCGTCGGCTTGTTGCGCGTGACAATCTGGATGAACGTACAGATGTTACATGCGGTAACGGGTCTATCATCTCGGACGTCCGTTTATATCGTCGGATACTGGCGTCACTTTTTTGACAAATTGACACCCGCGTGTTAACGGGCAGGACGGATTTAAGGGAGAAAATGGACGCATATTAGACTTCCGCATAGAAGCTGTGTGCGAGCCAGCGATTGTCGGTTGGGTCGGGGTATTTGAGGCAAGCAGTTATAGACGTCGCCGCCACGAGGAGGGTGAGGGGCCCCCTGCTCGTTTCCCGTTTCACCGGGGCCACGTGTCCGAGACGCGACACCCGGTAGCTCCGGCTAAGGCTGCGATCCGGCCCAATCCGACCCAGCTCATTTTAGATGACCTGTAAAGCCGTATTTGATTATAAAATTAAACTCATTTTAATTTTTGGATCGAGTCTAGGTTTACTGTATTTAGACTTAACCCGATTTGTTTGAATTTTGGACAATTTTATGTTTCAAACCCTATGATCCGACCTGACCCGAATCAAATCCGGTAAACCATTTAGGCCGAAAAAGTCTGAACCTATATTGTTCTCTCAATTATGCCTTACAACTAATGCGCATGTCCTGTATGTAAACAGTATTTTGCATATTGAGTTTATGCTTTAATTCAAAATATATAATGATTTATACAGTTTTATTGCTTGGTTTTGAAGACTTATTGAAGAATTATGAGCATTTGTAGTAACAAAATAACAATTGGGCTTCAAAAAAGCCTGAGTATGAAGACATGGACAACTCTCTAGATAATCTAATTTGATGAGCATTTCATGTTGTTTTTGCAGCCAATCAGCCTAATCTTATTCGTAGTTTTCTATTCTTTAATAACTAAAAAGAAAGTCATTGAGGTTGTTTTCTACTTCATAGACACAGACATGCTCTTTCAGATTCATTTGGACTTGGCTCGAAGTCGAATCGAAAATTTTTTGAGTTGGCGTCGGATTATACATTGACCCAATCCAACTCAAATAACCCATTAGGTTAGAAATTTTAGTAAATCAACCCGACTCGACCTGAATCAATCTTCTATTAAATTGAATCTGGGTCCAACATTAGAACTCGAACAAGAAACCGAATTAAGTTGGGGTCATTCATAATCTGATCCAGCCTGACCCATTTGCATCCCTAAGCATGATGATATGGTGCCTAGCGTTTTAATAGTCGGGGCGCGGAGTCATGGATGCGGAAGCAAAGGCGGCAATGGTTTGGAACGTTTGGCGAGTTTGTGTGGTCAAGAAATGGAATGCTTCAAAGTGGGTTGGCATCCTGATCACTTTTTATAAAAAAATATTTTGTTTTTTAAACTCATGACAACCAAAAATATATTTAATTTATTATATATAAAAAATAATGAGAACGGGCAATATGGTCGACGACAAAGGAGAGAGTGGATACAAGGTCAACAACATGGTTAGAAACAGAAAAAAAATTAATATCATACAAAAAGAGGGTTGAAAAAATAACAAAAGAAGTAAGAATAGGCTGACAATGTAGATAGAGACGAAAAATAGCTCAGCATTGGATAGAAAGATGACCGGTAAGCCCCAAGGAGCTGTTGTAGTTGGGCGAGGAAGGCAAGGTTGAACGAGGGAGAAAAATGAAAATCTATTTTTGAAAAAAAATAAAAATAAAAATTTTTACTTCTATTTTTTTAAATAATAGAAACAAAAATAAGTTAAACAAAAATAGTTTTTACAATGATCCTGTATTTCTATTTTTTTTAAAAAAAGCATAACTATTTCAAATTTATTGAGTAAATAAATAAATAACGAAGCAATGGCTAAGGCAGTCTCGAGGACCATGGACGGGTCAGCGTTGTATACTTCATTTGTGATCTGTGTGGATCGCTTTGAGATTTGTGCAGAAGAGACATTTTAGGCCGTGGAGAAATAAAATTTGTTTGTTTATTAAAGTGAGATCCAAATTTGAACGCATTATCTATCAATTTCGATTTAGATATAAATCTTGCTTACTCCTTACGAGAAATCAAGAAAAAAGAGTCTTGCTTGAATGTCTTATTAGTTTAATTCCGACGAACATCATTTTCCCCCAACAATAAGATTATTATTTCAACATTTTTTTTTATTTTTTTTGGTTGAAAAATAGAAGGAAAGATAGAAAATCTCACCCGCGTAGCAGTCCCCACTAGGCCTCCCTTCCGTCTAGGCGTGGGGCATCCGATTTCCAAATTTAATCGACGTCCGTACGTTTTGAATCTGGATCATTCTGGTGAAAGTAAAACGTCTTGCACCACCTTGGTGGCACATTTTTTTTTTTTATTCTCAAAAATATATTTCTTCTTCTGCTAAATCTTTATGGAAACTTTTGATCAAGGAAAAGTTATCTTTTTTATGTGGTTGCATCAGAGAACTGGGACAGAATGTCGCCTTCGTTTCAAAATTTCAAAAAAATTTCCATAAAATTTAAAAATGATCAACATAAAGCCAACCTCACCGTCCCCACATTCGCCCCTTCTTTACTCTGTCCTTGCCATTGCTATGATGACGCATGCACGTCCATCACGGGAACTAATGGGCAAGGTCCGCCGTAACTCCAAAGTACATCGCAAGATGCTCTCTAAATAAATGCTCTCCAGTGTTCACCATATCATTCGGTTGTGTACCCTCACCAGTCACCGCATTCATTGGATGCCTATAACCGAGCCATACCCAGTTGGCAAACCAAAGTCGGCAACCGGTGACCGTATTAACATGGCAGAGCTGCAGAAGTACACCGGTAGGCGGAGGACCCGACCTCGCTTCCGTATAAAAGTAGTATCCGAGCGCTCCCGACTCCAGGACTGTAGAAATTCTCTCGCTCTCCCCGCGGCCCCCACCCCCTTCGTTCTATGTAAGCCCTAAACAATTCTTTCTCTCTCTCCAAATCCCTCCGATGGCTTCTCTGCAAGCTGTCCTGCTCTTCCCCAAACCCTCTCTCTGCTCGATTCCCGGAGCTCGTACTGCATTCGCTCCCACCACCAGCGTCTCAGGTAATGACGATTTCTTCGATCTCATTCGGTGGT
The DNA here is from genome assembly GCF_009389715.1 of Phoenix dactylifera. Classification (NCBI taxonomy): domain Eukaryota; kingdom Viridiplantae; phylum Streptophyta; class Magnoliopsida; order Arecales; family Arecaceae; genus Phoenix; species Phoenix dactylifera. Next base: position 2,541,515 of record NC_052397.1, on the reverse strand, counting down.
GTCAGGGTGTGTTTTTTCGAGATTTGTTTTTACGATGGCATAATTTTGATGTTTTAGAAGTTTGGAATGGGGCTGGGGCGATAAGGAAGGGGGGATTGGTTGTTTCGAGACCTTTGGCGGTACGTGGGGTGGACGAACCTAGGGTTTCGAATGGGGATTGGAAGGATGAGAAGCCGATCATTGTTATAGATAACTATGATAGTTTCACATATAATCTGTGCCAGGTACGTGTTGCAGTTGAATGGATTTTGGTGATTAGTTGGGGATGGTCGTTGATTCTGTTGTTCTGGCTATCAAGTTTCTGCTTTGATTGTTTGATTTGTCTTTTTGAATTTGATATGGATGTTTTGCTTTCAGGGATTCGATTTTATGATAGAAGAATGACGAATGGAAGAGAATAATAAAAGAAGGCCTTTTCCTCTCAAAAAAATAATAAAAAAAGGCTTTGAAATGGCAAAAGACGTAAAAATGTAGGGTTGCAGTAACTTTCTAAAGGATTTGAATATGGTTTTAGATTTCTTTTTCTTTTTCTTTTTCCTTCTTTGAATCTGTTAAATTTCGCATTGTTGGCGCATATTCTAATCAAATTTATATTTTTTATAATATTTTCGATCAGCTATTTTTTGATTAATTATTTCAACCACGCTCTGTTTACTGACACCAAATAGTTGAGAACAAGGCTGGAGAGTTATGGTAATTGTCCTAGAGGAACTTGTAACTTTATCTGACAAGGGGGCAGCACATCCCTGCCAAAACATCATGAAAATATGATTTTTTCCTAAGGTTGGAGTATCTGAATTTTTAATTTATGTAGAAAGAAATCAAGGAGTGCTTTTGACATGAATATGTGCTGTTATGGTAAACCTTTTGCCAAAATATACATTTTCAGAATGATCTCTATCTGGATTTAACTGACACATACCATTACCATCATCCGAGTTTCAAGATACATACTTGTTGATAAGATTAATGCAGTGTCCTAGAAAAAATAGAAAGTACTGTTTAGTAATCTGTCTGACCTTGACAGACACATGCAGCTGTTTAAAGAGTATATTCTCACACCAACACCTAAAGATACAGTTATGTGACTGTTCTGCCGAAATTTTTTTTAGGGCTGTCAAAAATGCAGAGCATGATAAAGTTTAAGATGATATTCGAAAATTGCAATCCAAGGTTTTCATGAATGTTGAGAATTTTGTGCGAAAAAATGGACAATCAAGCAATGTATTCCATTCTGTTAAGAACGTTGATCTCAACTGATTTACTTATACTATTCGCAGAGGATGGATTTGGAGGATGCAGGTCCACTCCTAAGTGGTTTTGTTTATCTGAAAAGTGGACTAGGACTATCTGCCGACAAAGAACTTGCTGGGTAGGAGGGGGGTTAGGGTCCCCTTAGAGTGGGTAGATTGCCTCAAGGCAATGGAGTCTGTCAATCATGTTCTACTAGGTTGCCCACGAGCTGCACAGATATAGAGAAGGGCATTGATTCCACTACCGAGGTCGATTGAGTCAGCTAAGGACCTGCTTCGGCATATGAGGGCAGTTATGCGGTCGCCGAACATTGTTGGATGGGGTATTGCTTGTGCCTACGTGGCCTATCACATCTGGCTGGACAGAAACGACAGGATCTTCGAGAACAGGAAGGCACCCCTGAGGTTTATTGTGGAAAGGTTTATCTATCAGGCTACTGAAGTCATTGAGGCTACAGTGGCAGTTTCATCCGGGTTGGCCAAGAAAATTTGGGACCTTCACTTTGCTGTTACAGCATCTAGGTCTATCCTTGTTTCTTGGGAGTTCCTTCCCTTGGCCATCTCAAGGTGAACTTTGATGGTAGCTTGCCTGGTGGTGGTGATGGAGCTGGAGTTGCGCTCGTGATCAGAGATCAAGACTCCAGTTTGGTTGTTGCTGGGGGACGTTGCTCTTTCGAGGCTTCAGTTCTAGGGGCGGAGCTCCGGGCAATGTGAGAGGGAGTCTCCTATGCGGGACAGGTGCTAGGGGCTAGGCGCATCACTCTTGAGGGTGACTCGACTGCGGTGGTAGAATGGATTCAATAGGACGGGCGGAGGGGAGCAGAGCATCCGCTTCTCGGTGATATCCGGTGGTTGGTAAGGGGTTGTGCTTCCTTTCAGGCGGTGCATGTGTACCTAGAGGTAAATAGAACGGCTGACTGGGTCGCTTCTTACGCTGCCCAGCATTTCAGTGGTTTTCTTTGGACTCGAGAGTCGGACATTCCTTCAGTGTTGGGTAGTCTACTTTCTCTTGACGATGTAGGCTATGCTCATGCAAGATTAGTATGAGCATCCGATGTACCAAAAAAAACAGCGATTATTTTTTGTTAAGTGGCTATTATGGATGCTCTGCCCCATATTCAGATTAGAACTCCAACATCAACAAGAATTGGTTTAGGAGAGGAAATGGGGAAAGAGAGAAGAAAAGGGTATGGGGAAGAGTATGATCTTGAAATACCATGACTATTAGGATTTGGAAACCACAATACTCCTAGATTTTGGTATCTTGAAAACTTGGGAATTGGGATTATTGAGTTTCCATCACTCTCCAGCTTCTACTTCTTTCCCTTCCTCTTGTTGGCCGATGAAAACTTAAGCAGGAAATAACACAAATATAATAGCTTGGCGATTGTCCAACACCTAAGAGTACATAATATATGCAAGTGGATCCATGTTTCATCAAAGTGGTTTGTGCAGCTGCATGTCGACACCTGGCATCCCTGCATAAGGTACAAGTGGTTTTGATATGGACTGCAAAAACGATCGCCAAGTGCGCACAGAAGCCCAAATAGCTTGTCTTTGGCTTGAATAATATTCAGATTAAGTGAAGATATGCAAGTAGGGCAGTAGGAATTTAAATTGGATGCTATGTGTTACCCTACCTCCTCTTCTCCTCCTCCTTATGCTCTGCCATCTCCACTCCTTCCAACTTTCTTCCACCCTGAGTCCACCAGCTCTTTCTTATCCCCAACTTCTCACCTTTTTCAACGTGCCTAGGCACCGGCACATGGCTTGAACACAGGGGTGGCTCAATATATTTGGAGTCCTAAGGCGGATTTAGTGAATGAGGCCTTTTTTTTTAATAATAAAAAATTTAATAAGTATAAAACATTTAGAAAAAAGATATGAAAATAGATAGCCATCAAGTACATTATTTCAACAAAAATGCATGTATGCAACAAAGATAGGTAAAAAATCTTTTCAGCTTAATATAGTTTTTAAATGGAAGCACGAAAAAGTAATTATGCTTAAGGAAGGGCCCATAAAACTGATTAAATAACTGGGATAATGCTTGACAGTACTCTTTACTATGTCAAGCAAGAGCAGAGTAGGAAAAGGTTATCCCATGGCACTTCATGGTCAAGGTAAAGGAAAGAATTTGTCTAAAAAGGAACCTCTCGATAAGAGAAAGTAGGGGCATTATGGGAAATTCACTCCATCTAATTAATAAAAGTCCCATCCCACCATCTCCCCTTCAAGTGAGTACCCAAGCAGCCGCTGCAACATCACGGCACAGCAGCCATTCAACCCCCCCTCCCTCCTTTTCTTTCTCTACCCTCCAAGAAGTAATCTCCATTCCCCCTATCTTTCTTGCTGATGGCCCAGCTGGATCAGGAGTAATGTGAGGGAAGGAAAACCAAGACCAAAACCAAAAAAGAGAAGGGATGAAAGATAAGAGTGGCTTCAGACGTGTATGAAGCCAACCAAATCCCTCCTCTCTCTTTCTCTCCACCCAAAACAAAACTACTGTCCCCAACTTCCCAAATTGCCCCTCTGCAGGCCAGGAAACTCTCCACCTCCCTTCCATCAAGGGGGAAGACTCGTAGCCAGCTCCGTTTTATATGGGGCCTTTGCTTCCTTTTGGTCAGCCTCCCGGGGACCTTCCATTGGCCCAGGGCCTTAGGTGACCGCCTCGGTCGCCTAGGGCTCAGGCCGGCCCTGCTTGAACACTGTGTCCTACTGTAATTGCCTGCTTACTGAAACTGCTATCTAGAACCTTGGCTGATTCCGGGGCACTAAATGGAAGTTTGATTATTTTAGCCTGAAAGAATTTAATGACAAAGTGCATTAACAGAAGTAGGAAAAGAGCAATGCTAAAGGGCTTTTGCTTAGTTGGGGAAAAGTTTCCTTTGCCACTTGGCATGGGGAGATTGGTGCAATTCATGGGGGTTGGTGCTACTTGACAAGTTGGTCGTGTGAGAAGTTGCCACACAAGCACCATGTGGGCCTGAGGAATAGGGGTGAAAGTGGGTTAGATAATATTTGTTTGGATCCGTTTTTATATCCAAATCTATTTGGACATGGATACAAATTTGAGCATCCAATTATTATTCTTATTTATATCCATCAAAGAAAAAATGGATATGGATATAAATAGACCACTATCCAATTCGTATCTAATTATCTGGTTTTGTTTGTAATCCTATTTAATTTTATATATTACTTATTAATTTTAAAGGAAATAAATGACCATATTAACATGTTAAAAACTTAATTTGCCTTCTATTTAGTGATATATTTGATTTTATGGCCGCAAAGTTAAACCATCTGACTTACATACTTATTTGCATTTGTACTTTTAGTATCCAATATGTATCCATGTCCATTTAAAACAATTATGGATATGAATTTGTGCATCTGATTACCATCTGTTTTTAGCCTACTAAGGAACCTTTTAATACAGCTGACTAGCATCTTCATAGCATTCTATAAAAAATATCTCATATACATGATCAGATGGTCTAATACGTGCTATTTTGGAATTGCATAACATGAAACATTATATATGGTAAAGGATAAGAATATTGGATGTTTGTGGAGAAAATGGCGTTATATTACATATATAGAAAAATAAGTTCTATTAAATGCTATATTGTTTAAAAATAAGCTAAGTGTATCTGTTTGATACTGAAGTATATTGGAGAGCTGGGAGCTAATTTTGAGGTGTATCGCAATGATGAGCTCACTGTGGAGGAACTTAAAAGGTAAGACATGAACCGCTTATGTTCTGGTGATGAGACAATTATTTATTTATTTATTTTGCTGATGATATTTACTTTATTCCTCTAGGAAATGCCCACGTGGGATACTTATTTCTCCAGGGCCTGGTAAGTGTATTTACTATATGCATGTGATGTTTTATTTTTTTAAAGAATATTTATCCTATCATTTCTTCTCTGCAGGTACACCTCCAGATTCAGGGATATCCTTACAAACTGTTCTAGAACTTGGGCCTTCTATACCATTGTTTGGGGTTTGTATGGGCTTGCAGTGCATTGGGGAAGCATTTGGAGGTTAGATATTTATTTATGCGTGCCTGGACTAATATTATACACCTATCTGCATATTCTAAAAACTTTTTTATATTTGCAGGAAAGGTCGTTCGCTCTCCTTTTGGCGTGGTGCATGGAAAACACTCTCTTGTCTATTATGATGAAAGCCTAGGGGATACTTTATTTTCTGGTTTACCAAAGTAGGATTCTTTTCATTTTCCCTTTTGTTTAATGCCATTTTTTGCTTACTGGTTCCTTATGCTCTTTGCTACTTGCTTTGTTTGTTGAGGAATTATTAACTTTGAAACACTAGTTGAAAACTGAACTACTAGTGTAGGGGTAGGGGTATCACCCTTCCACTTGAGCAAAGGGGTAGTGGTTCAACTCCAGTTGGTGTTTCCCCTTGAGGAGCGGAGTGAGTATGGAATAGAAAGGTGGGAACTAGTGAAACTTGTATTATTGCATTTTAAATGCCTAGTTATCAACCTAGTAAGCCGGCATGTTGATGTTTGTATGTATTAGTCTAGGTCGCTTGCTAAAATGCTTTTCTTTTTTGTTTTCCCTTTTCCCTTTAGCTTTTTTATTTATTTGGTAATTAATGTCCGATTCTAGATTCTTTTAGGTTGTCTTTGCATTAAACATGTCATATAGTATGGGCTTAATTATACACTTTGAAGAGAGAATTTAGATGTAGTTTTAGTGAATTAAGGAACCAAAGATATTTCAAGCATATATCTGTGTTCATTTCCAAAGAACCCTCTTGAGTTTAGCACTAATCATAGTTAACTATGTGTTGTGGAATTGAATAGTGTATGTCTTATGGAAGCATTCTATATTTTTACAGATCTGAGTACTAGTTGGCTTGTATTTTCGAATATATATTTCTCTTAATGGCATTGACTTATTCTTCCCATCATCATTTATAAACCTTATGAAACTGTAAAAACAAATGTGACTACGAAACTGATTTAATTGATTAGGTACCTGTGATTATTCAAGGGGATTGAGACTCGGTTCTATATTACATCTTCTAAGGTAAGGCCTTAGATTGTTTTGTGTGCAGGCCATTTCATCATAAGAATTTCATGTTTCCCTTGTAAGTAGGTGATGCCAATTGATACTTAGAAAAGACGGGCAAATCATGAGATTGGAATACACATAGTGCCACGGATCCACATACCTAGTGAGCTAGATAATTCTTTCATTAACTTTTTATTTGATCGCGTTGATTACTTGACTTGGATGGTTAGAAAGCGTGTATATGAATCTTACAATGCGTATTAGAGCATTATGACCAAGGTTTGTCGTATCGGTCGGTGCCGATGCATACCGACTGTATCATACCGTACTGGTACCAAACCAATATGCAGTATGGGGGCGTACCGACACTTCGTATGCCGAATTGAGTACCATTCTAGGCGTACTGATACTATATTAGGATGGTACCAATTAGGGGTCTGGTACAAGACGGTGAACTTTGATTATGATCTTTATTCTATTAGGTAGAACTTATCATAACTATGTAAACTTGTCTGCCATAGCATTAGTCACTCTTGTCTGCTTATTCTTGTACTCCTTTTGAGCAAAGATTTTGTCTGAAGTGGCCGACATTTTGAACATTGCTTTGCAGCCCATTCACTGCTGGTAGATATCATAGCCTTGTGATCGAAAAAGATACTTTTCCTAGTGATGTCCTCGAAATCACAGCATGGACAGAAGATGGATTAATAATGGCTGCTCGGCATAAAAAGTATCCACATATTCAGGTGTGGTTGCTTTTCTTTTAATATTTGTTATTGGATTTGCCTTTCCTCTGAAAATGACATCATAAATTTTCCAGAATTAATTCACCCTGACATATAGGATCTGGATTGAGGAGTCATGCTTTGCACACACATACACATATATATAATATAAGATATATTATATGTTGTATGTTATATATTATATATCATATACTTTGTATTATATATTATATATTATATATTATATATTATATACTGTATGTTATATGTTATATATATGCATATATACACGTATATATTATTTGTCTAACTAATGGTGAACATAGAAATAGTTTTTTTTTTACTTTGTTATTCATTGTTCTGTCAAAAACAAATTACTTTCCATCATTATTAAATAAAAGATTTTTAAACTAATTATAACTAAAGATAGGCACTAATTTAGAGGAAGATTTCAATATTCAGTCAAACAACAATTTGTTGCTTTGTCATTTATCAAGCCAATAATTTGATTGATAAATAGTGAAATTAGGCATTAGCAAACAAAATGTAGTCTTAAATCGTTTAAATTTCTGACCTTGAGCACCTTGTCTAACATCCAAACCCAAAGTTCAAGCCAGAGTTAGGAAGATTAGATTTGATATTATAGGACTGAGCCCAATTTGCAAACTAAGGTTTTTGTTCCTAACTGACAATCAAAAAGTACTTTTCCTTATTCATATTTGTGACTTCTACCCTCATTCTTAGTTTTTTCTTCTCTCTGTTGGTTCTTAAAGGTTCTAATTACCCAAACAACCCAAGAGAGTGAGAACAACAAACCCAAGAGAGTTGCACATTTTGCTAACCTTCGAAAAAAGAGGAATAAATCATTGAAATTAGAATTGCTTTGATGGCTGGCCGTCCTGATATTAGATTGTCTCGTCGTTTATGTGAATCACACAAGGCAAACATAGTTAAAGATAGCTTCTTCACTTGAACATCTTTGATTAATACCGATAACTGATATCAAACCAATATCTGAGGTCAAGATATCTATATTCATGTAAAGATAAAACCTTTAAACTTATGAATGTTATTAGAAGAAGGATTCAAGGCCTACTGGAATGAAGATGGTCTAGGATTGGAAATAAATACTTGTGGCTTCTTGAAACTAGATTGGTGGCTTAAGAGTTAGTGCTGGCTTCGAGAAGGCATCATCCTTTGAAACTACCATAAAAATAGAGTGGAGTGGGTGGTAGGCCCACTGTTTGGGGGCTTTTGTATGCATGTTTTAATCAAGTGCATGGTAGCAATCAAGTTGGGCAAGAGTTTCCTTGTTGAGTATAGCAGTAACTGGACGAATCACCCCATATGACAAGGTTGATTGGGATATAGGGATGCCGAGCTGCTGAGATTAAAGGAATTCTTTTAGAGAATCAAAGTGTCAAGAGTATCTGGTTTCTTGGTGAATCCCCATTTTAGGGCATCATGCACGCATTGCAATTTGTCAAGTTTTTGCACTTACATATAGTCGGACAATTTGGTAAAAATTCTCCTGCTCAAATATGAATTTTGAGGGAATAGGGACTAAAATCTCTTTTGTTGGCTCGTAACATATAGTATGTGCAAAGTTACACAATTGCACAAATGCTTGTAACCAAGGTGTGCCCTGTGTTATTGGATTTTTTGATAGGAGTTAATTCATGCCACCGGTTTATAAAGATTGTGTTAAACAAAAAATATAACTTAATTAATCTTCTATGTGTCACGCCTCGGATCTGGAACATGACATAACCATGCTACTAAGGGGTACGGCCCACGATAACACGAAGCTAACATTACATTAGCTTTCAAATCCATCTCAAAAATAATAGTCTAAATAGGAATTCAGTTTCATTATCCAATAATTGCAACCAATACTAGTTCAGAGCGTCTAAATCCAAACATAAAACCAAACCCATAATCCTCAATATTCAGAAAAATTCATTAATTATAAATTCATAATCAATTGAGAAACTAAAATTCTGCTCTGCTATTTAGATCGCTAAGTTTGCTAACGCGAACTCCAAGTCTGGAGTATCCTTCCTATTGACCTTATTTGTATGGAGAGAGAAAAAGAAACATAGAGGTATATGAGCGACACAACTCTGTAAATAAATCTTCTATTATTTTATCGGATCAAGCATAAATTTTTGCATGTCAATATATTATTTAAAGAAAATAATAGATATTACAAAATAAAGCATTTCATAGTATAATATATTAAAACAAGTCATAAAGCCAATCATGCATGCATAAATAAATCATTCATAAAACATGGTTCTTGATGTATAGCATAAATAAAATCCTAAATCATTTATCATTGATCAAATTACTATTCTCAGACTAAATGCTAAAGTCACTATTATACCTGTGACAGAGCCGTAATCGACAAACACCAATTACTATTACTTGTTGGTAGGGTCGTATGCCAACTATTATTACCTGCTGGCAAGGTCGTATGAAACTGGATGTCGATCTACCCCACTTTTAGGGGCCATACATAGTTATCTGAGAGCCTTTTTACCATAAATTTTAAAATAATTAATCTTAAATCATATTTTCTTGAATCATACATAATTAAAACACTAAATGGCTTTATAGAGTTCATAGCCCATAAATAAGTATTTAACAGTAGAATGATCCTGAAATTTTCATAACAAAAATACAAATTTCATAGATATGGAGTTCATAGTTCACAAATAGTGCTTAACATTAAAATAATCATGGATCTATTATTTCGCTATAAATCGTGAGTTTCATAATATTGTATGCTTGATCCTTAATTTTTAGAAAACATGACTTCATCAATAGTTAATACTATTTTCATATTTTGTCACAACTCAGAACCTCACCCAAAAAAGCTTAGTTGGAAGATATTTTTTTAGGTTTCGTAGTCCCGTATAAGTATCCAAGATTTCCTCGGTAAATAACCGATGTAGGACTAAACACATGTTCGCACGGTTTCTTACATACTCCCCTTCTTCAAGCCCTGACGTCCTTATTAGACTAAAGATTCAAATCCATTCAAATCTAATCATAAGCACCATGATAGGCTCATAGTCATCCTTCATAAACTTATGCTATAGTGTTTCCTAGTCCATATAGGCTATGAGTTGAGTTCGCTCCGATACCATTTGTCACAAACCAGGTGACGCCCAAAAAGACTAGTCGGAAGGTATTTTTTTTAGATTCCTTAGTCATTGTATAAGTACCCAAGATCTCCTCGGCGAATAACCGATGTGGGACTAAATACACGTCTGCACGAGTCCTCACACTATGCCATTAATTTTTTCTTGTCAATGTTTTTTTACCATAATCAGAAGACCAATTGTGTGCTTTTGTTCTCTGAACAGGGATCTTATTTATCCTGGTTTTAAGCTTATGAAGTGTTGACTGGAGCTTCTTATTGAAGCATATTATTAAGAGGTTTATTATATTAAAATCAACTACCTTGCTTTGCAGACACTTTAACACTTTATGATGCAATCATAATGTATTGAAGGCTTGCATTCTTGAATCTGTTGAATTTAATGAACTTATAGGAATCTCTTACTAAGGGGGACTACCCTATCTCCCACCTATTAGACCCCTTTGCACCCTGGAACCCCATTAACAAATTGTTGTGTTAAACTTCTATATTGTTGTAAAAGATGGTGGTTAAAATTCTATGCTCTCAATGAAACGGCCTATGTTTAACGTGCTAGGCAATTGTGCTACAGACCAACCATTTAAGTCTAAGATTTTCAACCTTAAGCTTTTGGAGCTAAGTTGAAAGCCAAGTTAAGGCATTTCTTACCACTAATATGTTTTGGTTAGCATGGGCTATTGTTGTCACATGCTATGTACTAAGTTGACATTCCCAACTTTATGGGGTGGAATGGAAACATTTTGCATTGATTGAAATGCCTTGTCCTTTGACCGTTTCTGACAACTATTAGCATAAAAAAACTGAAAGAGCGCTAACACGCATCTGTCCTAATCCATTCCTTCTGCAGAGCCTGTAGAGTTATTCAAATTAGAATTTGTTGAAGTGCCTGACTTTGCCAAGAATAAGATCAAGTGACTTATATTCACCACTCATTTGCCATTTTCAATGTTCTTACTCTGCAAATCTCTGAATATCATTGATACCTTCATCTGAACCTAACATATTGGTAGTTAGCTTTCTATTCTATCTGTGCAAGCCTTTTTTTGTTCCTTCCTGCAAAGACCTTTTATATCTGTGATTAAGACCTCGTTATTCTACCACCAAATTTTGCATCATTCAACTCCATGACACATTTCCTCTATCTGATTTCATACCAAATATGTTACAATTACAGAGTCTTGATCCACTGCCGATCTTTATCATTTCCATTAAAGATATGTGCTTGGTATTGTTAGATCAAAAGGTCGATTTCAAGTCAAATTTTTAAAACTCGCATCTCAATCATCTCCATATTCAGTCTTTCATCATGTCTTTTTCCACTCTCTCACGTCCTTCATTGTTTTTTCCTCTCTCTCTTTTTTCCCTGATTGTTTTGGAGCTGCATGAATTCGTCATCCACTTGAGGTACTTATGACATGCAAGGATCCATGTGTTTAGAAATTGTCACGCACTTAAAACGCTTAGGCATAATTAAGGCAGTTTCTCTTATGGCGTGCATGATACGAACCTTGTGTCTGTGTAATCATAGTATACTTTTTTCTGAGTAAATTAGTTTTGTTAATTCATTATCCTACTAAGGAGTCTGCCAATGTCTAGCTCTAGTAGTATGACAAGGATTATCCGTGTTTTGACTGCCCTTTAATCACATGAAATGATTTTTGTGATTTATGGGAGTTTTTCTGAATTTCGTAATCAAGAATCATCCGTCTTGACTCGAGAAGGGAAAGTAATGATTTCTTCTTTTTGAGCTCGGAGAGCCTTTTTTTTTTTTTTTTTTTACCGTAAAGGGTAAATTTATGCAGACACATTCATGCACCCTTCCCAGGTCTAAACAGTTGCATGCTGCCAAATCTTATTCTGTGACTTGTACTGTTGTGCGTTCTTTTTCTATCATTTTTTAATCCTTCTGAGCCTCCTTTTACTTTTTTTGCAAGTGGGTTGTACGTCATTGATTGTACAGCAACCATGCGGTCCAAATTAGTAATACCCTATTCCGAGGGGTTCACTGGTAGAGACCTTGTCGGAACTTTCTAATTAACATCCAAGATGACTGGTTCGGTCGATGGTCATGCCAAGTTTACTTCCAAATTAAAGTTCTAGGGCAGGATATCGACTAATCATATTTCACAAATATTTTTCACTACGTTTGTTCTTAATCCTCATGAATCGTCTCTGGTTGGTTACTTTGATACTGCTTTGAATACTCAGTACAACTATTACAGTTTTCTTTCTCTCTTTTTTTCCCCTTGGGGTTAGGTTGGGCACTGTTTACTCTTGTTACTAACTAAGTCCCTTGTTGTTTGAGTTTCAGGGAGTGCAGTTCCATCCTGAGAGCATCATAACCACAGAAGGCAAGATGATCGTTAACAACTTCATCAAGTCTATCGAAAGTCTGGGTGACTCAATTCCCAAGCCTTGAAAATATCTGCCAAAAAGAAAAAAGAAAAAGATTTATAAGACTCAGAACAAAATAATGAGCACTTCTGTTCTGTCAATAGAGATCTAATTTTCTCCATCCATTCTCTCATTCTCCATGCCCACTCATTATGAGCAGGTTGGAACTCTGGTACAGTTTGCAGGGTTTAAATGCACTCTTGCTATACTGTTTGATCTAAATCAGATGCCGATTATGATGGATACTGCTGAGCCAGTGAGCCTCCTAGGTGACAGTCGATCTCTCGCTATGGCTGTGGAAGTCCACTGAAGAAGTGACGTAACCCATTCATTTCAAGAGACATCCATGAAGTGCCAAGCTTCCACTGCCGCCATGATACATATTCTTTGGGCTCATTCCATCAAAAGGGGAAAAAAGAAGAGAGAAAATCCCACGATGAGCTCTGCAAGTTTTACTAGCATCTATTTATATCAATTCAGTTGTCGTCAGCGGTTGTCTCTCAATGATGGAAGGGAAAGAGGCGTTAATTAGGTTTCACCATGATCACCTTGGTCCCCTATGTTGGTCCCCGTTGTACCCCAACTTTTGGGACCGCATTCCTCCACCCAAGGCTAGCAGAATCTTGCCACTTTGCGGAGAGCAAGAGGACATGGAGAGCACTGGCCCAGATGGGGGTAAATTATAATGCAGACACCTCCCAAATGGCCAAAACCAGCTCAAAAAGAGACGCCAACCTAACGACTCCCATCTGTAAAGCCATGGCCCTACCCCACCTCCACCATCACCACCGTAGAGCAAGAGCGCAATGCAAAGAACAATTCTCAACCTTTTATTTATCTTATTCATTCATGATCGCCACATATTTTTATTTCAGGTGCCAACGTTAACAGTATGAGTAGCTGGAGAGGAGGTAGAAGGAACAGGTTCAGGAAAGATATCTACGGTAAAGAAGATGGGCACCAAAAACAAGCATGGACACAGTAAGGTATGCAGGCATATATACGTCCTCTAAATAATGAATCTACCCTCTACCAACCCTACCCACCCACCTGCCAATAAAGTTACTATACAGCACAAGAATGCATGATACACAAAATAATCTACCCTTCCAATACCTAAACGTTCCGGTGGTGAGTCGGACTCAGATGGCGGAATTAGTTGGAGCATGGTGGTGCCGCTTCCCACGGCGGCGGCGATCGCCGAATCTCACCACCTCGCCTGACTCTTGGAATTGCCTGGCCTCCGGACCAGCGGAGCACTCTGGCAATGGAGTCGAGTATCGGATGCGGTCATAGCAGTATGAATAGGTCATGTGCTTCTTTCGGAATCTCTCCATTGCCAACCTTTGATCGGTCGAGATCGTGATGGTATCATACAAGTCAGCAACAAGCCCGTTGCATGTAGGCGTGTGATCCATGGGATCGACTGCACAGCCATCGAGGATGAGATCGGCAAATTCGGCAATGTAAGGGGCATATTTGTAATTGATCTTGTAGCGGCCACCAGAGGTGGCCCAGTTAGAGCCGTCCCATATGGTGGCGTAGAGGGACATGGGCTTGGAGGGGAACTGACCACCCAAGACTTCAGTCCTTGCCACCTCTCTAATAGGAACATTGTCAATATAAAATCTGCTCATCAGAAAGGAGAGAAAACATTAGTGTCAGATCACGAGTTTTGGTAATCACGCATTTCTTTAGAAAATAACAAAAGTTTGCATGCCTTTACCATTAGAAGAGGAAAAACAATGGCATCACACGTACATTAAAATGTCATTCAGTAAAAATGGAGGGGAATTCCAATCAGAGGAAAATTAAAAAGAAAAAGAAGGGGAATAAGTTTGGCTGTCCTTCAGTTCTATAGTGCATAAACTTTTATGCAAACAAAAGTGAAGATGAAGAGCTTTCAGGAAGTAACAACCCACAAGTTGCTTGCAATCTATAGAGGAAGTATTCTCTAACTTAGAAACATCCAGGGCGATCCTTTTGGAGAAAAGGGGGGAAAACTTACATTAAATATAACAACACAGAAAAGAGTATAAAAAGCCAAAAAGATCAGTGGAATCCAGCAGAAGAAAAACAGGGCATACAACCCCCAGGGCAAGCAAAGAAAGAAAAAGAAAAAAAATATAAACAGCATCAAACGCCTAAGAAACAAAAACAGAACAGCCTCAAAACAATCTGAAAGGAAGTGTTAGTTGTATGTAATTTTTTCTTACATGATTCGATCATGACTCCACAGGATAGAGTACTTATGGAAATCTTCTGTGGGATCGAACCAGAGCCCATATCGCTCTTCTCTTCCGATCGCTGTGCTCCCGTTGCCGTAGATATTGGTCTGAACTCTCCACTCTTTTCCTCTTATGTTCCCCAAGAACTCAAAGTCCAGTTCATCGTGCGTCCTCTCGAATACATCCCCATTTGACATCTACCCCACATCAAAGAGAAGTTTCTCAGTGACAGACAAACAAGAGAGGAAAAAAGCCAGGTGGATTGAATTGATGAGAGCAATCAAAAACATATTAAAGCAGAAATTAGATAAAATATGCAAAGGATGACTTAGGGAGAGAAAAATCCAATTAGTTTTCATTGATGAGAACTTAAAAAACCTTCAGCAATTAGAATTAAAATAGTCACAGTTTCTTTCAATAAGAGGAAAATATACTAATCCTGTAAAGAAGATAGAAATGATACCATTTCGAAAATTAAATCTTATAAAGCGAAGAAAAACACTGTGAAATGAACATATACTAAACAGTGCCCGCGGATGGATGGGAAGTGAGAAATCAAACTGGATTCAATTGATTTCGATGGAAAGAAAGCTCTGAAATGGACTGCAAGATCTGAGGAAATTAATCACGGATAGTAGAAAACTAGAACTGCAAAAGTAGAAGCTTGGAAAGACGAAAGAAATAGAAATCTCTCTACTCTGTAAAAGCTGATGAAATAAAGTTATGTGACATCGACCACGGAAAGAATAAAAGGATAGGAAACTCCAAGCTGGTGTAGGCAATCAGAGCCAAAAGCGCTCAGAAAGAGAGAAAGTCGTACAGATTATAAGAACTTACGTTCATGATTTCCCCTTATGAAACAGAGGGAAATAAATAAAAGGATCGAGAACAAAAAAAATCCAAATGATTCATCATAAAAGTGGAAACTTGGAAATTGAAGGAAGCAGATATCTTCTGAGCTTACAAGTGAAAAATCGAGCTTGGTTCGATTGATTAGAGGAGACGCCGATGGATTCTAAGGACTGGCGTTCGCCAATTACTATATAAAACTTAGGAAAATAAATACAGACAATAGAAAATCTAAAGGATTCGATCATTAAAACGGCAACATGGAAAGAGGAGTACAAAAATCTCGTAGGCTTTCTTCATAAAAAAAAAGAGTAAACTTCTATCAAGCTAAAAGGACAAATGCTACTGTATTCTATTCAAAAAAGCGATCTTCATGGATTCAAATTCTCTCAGAAGAGATGCTCATGAATTCGAAGAAAAATAAGCATTGGATTCAAATAATTGTCCAACTTGGTTTCACGGATCTCGAAACCGAAATGAATTTCACGAACTGATGTTCACCGATTCTCGATTAAAAGAGAACAACAAATAAAGGTGAGTTTTTTTTTTTTTTGAGGGGATAAATAAAGAGAGTTGGTAACAGTGAAACCTTGGAAGGAGAAGTAGTAAATCTCGACAACTTTTTGCACTATTTTTCTCTTAAAAAAAGTTCCGGAAAGCTTGAACTAAGCTAAGTTAATAAATAAACAGATATATGGAGATTAATAGTCTTTTAACTGCAAGAAGGAAGCATACATAGAATGCTACAACAACCCCGGCGGCATAATCTGAAGGGAGCTTGATGGCGGCGCTGAAGAATCCATGGAGGTAGAGATCTTGGGAGGCAAAACCGGCACCTGAGCGAATCAAAATTCAATTTTTTTCAGTTACAACGGATAGAAGAAAAGAATAGAACAGAGAACCGTAAGGGACAGAGGATTGAGTATTAAAGAAAAAGAGAGTCTGCAGGGAGACCGGTTCTCTCATCAAGGGAGAGGTGGACGCCCCTGCCGTCGCGGTGGAGCATGAGGTTGGAGTCGCCAAAGAGCTGGGTGTAGCCTTCCTCAAAGGAGAGGCTGGTGAGGTTGGGGAAAGAGGAGATGGCCCCATGGGAGAGGAGAAACAGGGAAAGGAAGGACGCCAAGAGAAGAAGGGAGGAGAAGAAGAAGAAGCGAGAAGAGGCCATCGACTCGTCTTCTACTCTTGCTTAATAATTTCCCTGTTGCTCTACTGCCGAGTCTTGGCTTCGTTGCGTCCCTCCCCTTGTGTGGTTTGCTTATTTTTATTGCGGAAAGAGCTCCCTCTTTTCTCCGTTCCTTGGGAGAGGAGGAAAGAAAAGGTGGCGGCTTTAATTGTGGTGGGGAAGAGAATTTTCTTTTCTTTTCTTTTTTTCTTATTTTTTCTTGAGGCTTGAATGAGATTTCTTATTCCTGCCAACCCCAACCACCACCACAGACATAATAGTGGTTCACAAAGCTAGAGATAGCAATTAGTCAAAAAGTAACATTTTGGGGTAATTAATTAATTAATTAATTAGTCATCCAAGCTTGAGTAAACTGTGAAATATGTTTTAATCATGTGCCAAAAAAATTTTGAATAGATTTCTTCTCTAGTTCTTTGATCAAGTTGATGATTTAAATAAATCACCGGTTTATTTCTCGAAGATTTAGAAGGATAAGAGACCATTTGTTTATTCTGAAATTAGTAAATATTACTAGGTAAATGATTAGTAAACATTTCAACAATGACTTGAATATGTGATATAAGGGAAGTGTTAAAAAGCAATGCTAATATGATTAGCAGCAGTAATCAAATGGGAATGGAGTAGGAAAGAAGTAATTCAAAGCATCTGATCAGTGCATCACATGATCCTGGCCAAAAGATCTGCTGGAAGCCCTTGTTTTTTCATTTCTTTGGTCAGCATATGAGAAAAGAAATTGCAAAGCAAGGAATACGAACCTAAAAGCAGTAACCTTACTGAATTGAAATATTTTACCTGGATTCTGATGATCAAAGAAAAGCAATGGAAGTTCTCTTCACTCATCAATATAGATGCTGATTTTTAAGAGTTCGTGGTTGATGGCAGGTCTTTCTTGGCCATTGTACGTTTTGGTAAGCATACAAATCTAGGAGACAAATGAAGGCTGATAAGAGTACTAAAGTTCTGAAATCTGGATTGAAATGGCGAAGTTCATTAATTGGCAGTTTTCATCCTTTTACCACGCTGCATGGTCCTGGAGATTGGATTTCATTGGTTTGTCAAAAACCAATCGGTCGTTTATTAAATTCATGTTCGAGATAAATATTAATAAAATAAGATATTAATATGAGCATTATTGCATCTCTCATAACTTTAATTGGAAGACATAACTATGCGTTAGAGGTTATAGGCAGGTCAATAAATTCGAGTCACTTCTTGCTGGATTACTACACTATAAATTGATTTCTTTCATTTATTTTATTTAATATATGCTGTGAATCAAAAAACATGGTAAATTACAGTCCTCGAATAGTATGTGGACTGCAAACAACAAATATTAGAAATTATAGAATGCTATTTGATAATCCAGTTATTGATATAGTCAAGATAGAATCCGCAGCAAGAAATCAGACCCTTCTATGTGCCTCAGAAACTTGAGTCATTGCAGAATGGTGCCGCCATTTTTTCAATCCAAATTCAATAATCATGCTAATAATTAGATATCTTATTAACTAATCAGTTGCCAAATATCTTTAGTCGAGACATATAAAAAGGACAATATCATCTCTTAAAGAAATTCCTTTTAATAGCATGTAACCATGCACATAAACCTCTTCCCCTTGTATTATTCTCTCTAGATTAATGGTTTTGCCCAAAGATATCCCCGTATAATTTGTTTTATCAACCATAAAATTTCCATTCTTTTGTCTATTAATTCTTATAGCAAAGTTAGAGCAGCATATACTTGAATCCATGTTTAATCACATCGGCTCCCTCATTAAGTTTCGTCACCTCTTATTAATACATATAGGTAGAAACTTAACAAACATCACTTTGCCGAATGTTATGTTTTGTCACCTCAAGTGCTAGATTTATACATAGACACATAACAAACATCACTCTACTAATATTTTTATCATGATGAGCCACATCAATGTTCATTATATTAAATTGCCTTATGTGTTCTATCACCTTTGGTCTGAAAGTTCTGAATGAAAACTTAACAAACACCATTTTATCAGAATATTTATCATTATGTTCCTATATCCATAGTTATCATAATATGCCTACACCCTTGTTTAATTGCATTAAATCCCTCAGCATGTTCTGTCACCTCTGGCCTCATAGTTACAAAATGGAATCTCAACAAACACCATTCTACCAAAAACATCCATAATTGCCAAATTTATAGCACTTATCAATGCAGCACCTATGCTTACCGCCCTTAGCTAACCCTTCCCTTTACCATTTATTGGAAACATGATGTTTCTACTCTTTTTTTTAATACATGGCCTCAAACAACTGATCCCTACTCCATCTATACAAGATTAACTACAATGTTAGCACTCATGATAGTATCCAAAATGCAAATCCAACCGGCGGAGAAAATGATGGACAAAGTTGTCATGATAAATAATGCTCAACTTGTCCTTTGGGACATCACACAGGAGGGAAAACTCTAAGGGCTCGTTTGGTTCGCGGAAAGCATTTTCCTTCCTAGGAATATGATTCCTGGGAAACAAATTCCTAGGAAGAGGATGCCTAGGAAAGTACCTTTGGCATGTTTGGTTGACCATGGGAAAGTGACAAATTTCTAAGATGCTTATGTTTGGTTGGCCATCCACTTTCCTAGGAAAGTTATATATAATTTCTATTATGCCCTTAATAAAAATTAGGTTTTTAATGCCTCTTTAATGCTTCTTTAATGCTGAAGGGACTTTTTGGAAAAAAGTAAAAATGGAGTGATTCCCGCCTCATGGGAAAGTAACTTTCCCATCTTTCTAATGGGAAAGACTTTCTCATGAAATGTGGGAATCATATTCCCATGGGAATACAACTTTTCCTTCTCTCTCCTTTGAAAACTCCAACCAAACAAGAGGCATCTCATTACTTTCCCGTTGACCACACTTTCCCCCCTTCTTTTCCCGCGAACCAAACGAGCCCTAAGGCAAGATTTAAAGCTATCAACTTGAACATGAGCATCCTTCTAGAGGATGTGAAGTCTGATTAAAAGGTTCAAAAGTTCCAGTTCTTGATCACTTGAGCGACTAAACAAGATTTACAGCTATCAACTTGAACATGATGGGATTATTTTCAGAGTCTTCTAGCAATTAGTCATGATAGGTTCCCACTGTAGTTTTTTTTTTTTTTGGTACAGCGGCAGCTCATATAGCTAGTATTAGAGTACAACCAATCGAATCTAAAAAAAAGTGGCGTAAACAAGGAGGGGTCGCTACATCACACGTCTTTAGAATCGCTGCAGAGTGTCGAGCAACAAATGAGACGACCTAGACAGCGGTCCGGTTCGCCTCTCGAAAGATATGGACAGTCTAGGAGGAGTTCATACTCTTGTCGATCCTCTTTTCGTATCCAACCGATCATCGTAGCAGTTTTCCTCCAGCCATATTTTGCTATCATCGAGCATATACCTGGTGAAGATAAAATGCCCTTTCAAGCCGTCCGAAGCTCTGGTGCTTCAATGGTAATCATACCATCAATGCGCATCCTCATGCTGCAGTCAGCTTGGAATGGTGGTCCCGACCACTGTAGTTAATGAAAAGTGGGAGGGAAGTGAAGGAGCTATCGAGGAGCGCCACGGCGTCGTCCGGAACGGCGCGCTCCGCGGCGAGGAACCGAATCCCGAAAGCACGCGCGCCTTACGCGGTGTCGCAAATTTATCTCGCAACGTCAGCATAAGTAGCCGTTAACCAGTACGCAGGTCCCAATCGGGAGTCAGACTCTAGTGTCCGGCCCCACACGACGCCTCTTACAACGGTCAAAAGGATTGACAGATCCCAAAATGGTTCGTCCGTCTGATCAAAATCATGTGGTTGCCTTTACCCTTCTTGCTACGTCAGTGGATTTTTTTTTCTGAGTTCACGGGGGGAGAGGGCGCCTTGGAAGGAGCAGGCTAGGTTCGTTCCACCGACCAACCGCCCACTTGCTTGGTGTACTTCGGCAACGGACACCTTATCCTGTTTCAGCCCTGTTGTTTTGATAGGTATTTTTAATTATTGTATCTTAATTGTGGATGGCAGCTAAGTAGAAAGCCAAATCGTGTCATGCAATCTCTATTTGTTTTACACCAGGTTGTGGCATCATTAGAAATAGTGAATTTTACAAGAAAGTGAACGTGTTGATGCACACCAAGAAGAGGAATACACTTATTACAAGTTATAGCCGACCAGAGCTTCTTTTCAGTAGACATGTGTGACCCGATAGAAACTATACTTATTCAAAAGTCTGCGAATGTCGTGGAGCAATGTCCTATTGCTAGTACTGCGTCCTCAATCTCGGACCCACTCGATCACCATAGTCGAATCCCTCTCGAGAAGGATGCGGTCTGCATACACCACACATCTCGCATATGTGATCTTCACTGCTTCCTTCCTTGCCAACACTATTGTTGAAGTTGATTTTAAAAAAAATGATTTGAAATGTAGTACCGATATTAAATTCCCTAAATCAAAAGGTGGTGCAAAAAAATTAGAACTATAACTAAGCGGTAATTTTCTCCTAAATTATAGAATCTGAGTCATAAGTCATGATTTAGAGAGTAATTAATCTCTTTAACTAGATTCAAAGACCAAAAAAAAAAATAGATCGAATCAGCTAAGATCTAATTTTGTTAGGATTCTGATTTCGCTAAACGGCTCCCGTCTTTCTCCGATTACAAAAAGTTGAAAACGTTAAAAAATTTACAATGGAAGAAAGCTGGCCGAGAAAAAAAATCTGGTATGGAGGATAATTTAATTTGTCGTCGTCGTCGGAACCGTTTTGTAAAAAGCCTGCAGGCCAACGAGGTCTTTCAGCCGGACAAGCTGTCAGAGCCACTGTTCCCTCCCTGAAAGCGACCTCCGTGAGCCCAAATTAAACCCCGTACACCCCATGCAAAACTATACTCCTCCCTCCTCAAAATCCAAACAAGCAAAGCTCCAAAGCCACCAGGCGCGGGCCATTGACCCCAGCTTCTACTGGCCACCCCAAACCCACACCCATCCATGGACGCAGTTTTCTAATGGATAGAGCATGGATGGTCACAAAACAATTGATTAAATCTAGGGTGACAAAAGTTTCTGGAGTCTTTCTCTATGTGCCAATGAACAGCTGTTGCCGAGGTGGAAAGGAGATAACAAAAGGTGGTGGGAGGGGAGGGTCAAGGCAGCATTGCCCAGCACGCAAAGGTGGTATACTTTTAGTTTGGACTGTGCCTCCATGTAGGTATGTGCATGGGTCATGGGTGGTGGTTAGGGTAATAAAAAAAGGGAGAGGTCTCATGCATGTGGTGTCCTTTGTAGATCACTAAGGTCACAAGAAGAGTGGGAGCATTGGAAATTTGGGGTCAAGGATGTATGTGAAGCAAAGGAGAAAGGGATAAGGATAATGGAAGATATTGATAGGTGTTGAATGTTGTGCTTAGTTATTTGGACAGTGGCACTTGTGATCCTTGTGCTTTGTGGCACTTGTTGCATAGTTTTTGCAGAGGAACTCATGCTTGCAGCACACTATTTGCATCCACCTGCCTCTGGTATCACAGGCAGCACACTGTTTGCATAATAAAGGAGTTGATGTGCTGATGAATGAGTTGGCCACATAGGAATTAACAGGTGATCCAACCATCTGCATTGAATTATTTATGAGTATTCAAATGGAAGTTCTAATTGGAAAATAATGGAAGTTTGTAGCATGTATGATTATAATTATGTTATGCTAGCTCTGGGCATGTCTGTTGCATGTGTAGAGTATCTCCATGCTCTTCCTTTAACCCATGCTTTGTTGTTATGCAATTTCATGTATTTTTCCTAAGAAGAACAATTTTAAGATAGGTCCACAAAAACATCAAGAAAAAATTACAAAAAAAATAAATATATTCTTTTTGAGACACACACACACAAAAAAAAAAGAGCATAATCTTAACAAAATAAATATTAGGTCACAAATCAAAAATACAAACCAAATCCAAACCAACCTAATCCAACTTCTTTAACATGGATGAAACATGTCAATGAGACAAGAGATATGGCATCCTCCTACTAGAAAAAAGTTCTTTTATTCTCAAAGAGGTACTTGGCAGCTCCTGATTTTTTTTTCCTTGCAGAATTTTTACCACTATCCTTGATTTAGTGAAATGGGGTTGACTAAAATTTATTAGACTATGATAAACTACTGCTGGTGTGTCACAAACCAATTGAAAGCTATTGGAAACTCACTAACTAATAATTCATGCTAGTTCACATCATAAAGTGGTCCATAGTGTCCTCTGTCATATCAAAATAGATCAATAATACTTTAGGATAATGATGATCATGAACCTTAACTGTGTCCAGTTGCGAATTTATTCATGCTTCATTGCTTAAGGAACAATTTAGTTAGCCTATTAGAAAAAAGTTGATGATAGAATTAGGTTTTGAATTTTTGTGGAAAAAATGAAAGTTTCTTTCACATAAATTCAGTTTTCAGGTTTTATTGAATGTCAAGTTTTATAAACAAATCTATGAATAGGACTCAAGCAGTAGTGAATGCCTCTGAACATGAGGAAGCTCCTGAACATACTTGGTAAGTAGTCACCATATTTAAGGTTGTGAAGAAAGTAAAGAAAAAAAAAAACCAATTTTTAGTAAATTAAAGTGTCTAAACTAGATGATTTTTAAATCCTGAACATGATTTTTATTGATTGTCTGTGACTTCTCAATGCAAGGAAGCAGCTGAGTTTTGCAGCTATTCCATGATAGATTTAGACAGCCAAACAACCACTAGATGATTCCATATTCCTCTCTTATTCATGCCACGAGAGGGTAGTTAGGTGGCTTTGTCATTGCCATCAGAATGGCATCCATAGCTTTCAAGGCGTGATGGATATAACGCAACCATAACTCATCAAGTCCCCCACAAAACACGGTAGGCTGAGAGATGAGCGACAACTGCCTCTTTCTGAGATGGATGATGTATCACCCATCCAAACATAAACATATATAGCTTTCTATGGTACAAAATATGCACCACAAAGAATTCCAGCTCTGAGAGCAATTTCTAGATATTTTCTGAAAATAGTCTTTTTTAATAATGAACATTTCTGCTATCCGACTTACAAGAAGAATTAAGACACTTAAGTGCACTTTTTTTTTTTGCTAAGACGAGTGGATCATATCTGACGAGTATGTATGCACCAAATAAAATCGAAAAATAAAAAACTATGGAGTGCTAGGGGCAATTCCCCATCTTCAGCCCTTAGGGTACTACCAGAGTGACTGGCTATGTAAGCATTTCCAATCACTTTAAAAAATATTTGGTTGGTCTGATAGTGGGGAGATGTGATCACCCAAAATGGATGGTAATTGGTAAAATTACCCCTTGCAGTGTATTAGTGTGTGTGTATATATATATATATATATATATATATATATATATATAGCATGCGAGAGGGAGTATCGATAGATTAAAATCTTAGTATTATATTATCAACTATATTCCTAATATTTAAATAATATTATATAATTCTTAATATTGTAATTATGAGTATTAACCTATATATGTACGCTATCATTATCCTACATGAGAAAATGTCGAACAAATTAATTATTATTATATTAATATTTTTATTCTAATAATATTTAAATAGTATTACTTATCATATATAATTTGAATCAACCACACCAATTGGTTGACTAAAATAATCATATTTGAAGATTATTTTTTGAGAATTATGATCAATCTGAACTTGAGGTTGCCCCCATTAGCCAGAGCACAGCTTGGTCCACTAAACCAAGGCTCATAGTTATCCAAGGAAAAAGATCCGAGTCTATTGGGTAGGCTGCCACCAGCCGCCGGGATGGGCGCATGCGAGTGTAATTCTCCGCGGACCAGTTTCGAGCGGATAAGATCGCACGGGGAGAAAGCTGGAGTTCCAGGGCCCACAGGAACCGAAACGAGTCATGACGTGGGGTCACGGTGATGCTCCGTTTGTGGTGGGACCCAACAAGGAGGGTGCGCGTCGATGATTGGTTTGTCGGGGAGTTGTGTCGTTTTGTGCGGCTGGCTAAAGTGGTTGTCCCCTTCCTCATTCCTGGTCCTATCATTTTCTATATAATTGTTGTCATAATTTCAATCTCATAAGGCAAAAAAAAAAAAAAAAGCAGGGAATCAAAGGTGCATAGAGCTATCAATGCCTTCTGGTATTCTTTATTTTTTGGGGGGGACCTTGAATTTGGATTATTTTATGAATGGTTACATCTGATTTACTTCTTTATGCGACGAGAACTAAAATAGAATGAATTATTTGTAGGTTTATATACATTGGTGCATGTCTTGATTTCGAATTGCTAAAAGGCTTTTGGAACATATACATTTACTACTATCGCAACCACCATTAGCAATATAGTGATGCTAACAATGGTAATCACAAAGAATCTCTATCCTTGTCAATAGAATGTCACATTGTAATTTTATGAAAGGTTTCCACGTTGTCCAAAAAAATTATGACTATGCATGGATATATGCAATAAGCCAGTTAGCTAGCTTTTTAAGTGCCATTAGTTATAATGCGCATGCAGATATACATAGTTGCTAAAATTTATATTTGAAATAACTTGAATAATTTTTAAATTCTAAAAATATTTGAAAATAATTTGTTTTTCTCAACTATTGGTTTCATAGTTACATAAGTGAGTATGTTCTTATGTACTATGTACTTTTCTTGTTTTTAAAGTCTAGTAGAATCCCCTTTTTTTTATAGAACTTCCGTGTACTTAAAACTTTTCAAAAAAAAAAAAATCTAAGTTTTTGACAAAGTAATCTAATTAGAGTTATTTTTTTAAATTAAAAAATATAAAATTAAGCCACTTTTATATAGTTTAAGAATTTGTACTTGGTTAAAAATTTAGAGAGTATCTTTTTGGAAAGACTAGTTATAATGCATGCGCAAATGTATATGACTACTACAATTTTAAGATTTGGGATATTTTATACTCAAAGCCTAAATTCTAAAAAATGCTTAGAGTAATTAAATTATAACTAACTTTTTAATGCGTTATATCTTATATGTGCTTGTTGGTTTAGTTGTATCTCTTTTCCTTCTCTTCTGAATTTTCTTAGAGTTCATAAATATTAATATCTTTTCATAAGTTCCCAAACTCTTTTTTTTTTTTTTTGATGACTTGGATTTTCTCTTACATGTTAGTTGAGAAGCCGGCAAAAGTGGGTTTTTTCTTATATACCAACTAAAACTCCTTTTTAGAACATCTTTCTTTAGAAATCTAGCATGCTTTGAATCTACTAAAAGAGAAATCTAATTTCAATCATTATAAAAATATTTTAAATCTTTAATATACTAACTTTGATGAGGATTACTTTTGAAATTAGGGTTATAAAATTATTTTTGGAATTAAAAGATTGGGAAATTAAGCCACTTTTACATAGTTTAAGAATTAAAGATAAGAATGGTTATTGCTCCCAAATGCTCTTTAGGATGAGCACATATCAATTTCTTCGCCAACCATTTGCTTAAAAGCTAAACAACTAACAATGAGGATGAGCATATTCATAAAGTATAAAAAGGGCGGCTTAATGCAAGAGGCTCCCACTATTGTGGCATCTGGGAAGAGCTACATGTATATAGCTTGGCACAAAACTTTTGTCATTGTTTTAGTTAGGAGTTTGTGGATGCTAATGGCCGGAAAGATTAAATATTTGATGTCGCTAGGGTTAGAAGTATAGCCTCCTCATAATCCATCATTCCATCATTAAGGTATCCATATCCTCCTAGGGGAGGAGTGGATAATATTCTTTGGAAAGCCAAACTTACACCTATTACACTTACCTAAATGCACTACACATGAACCAGACCTAGACCTCTTGCGCTTGCTTGAATGCAAAATACCATGACTTGCAAATTTCGCTCCTTTGTTGCAAAATGGACACACATAAAGAAGCGAGAAGATTTCCAAGTATTCTGCATCCATAAAGACACTTGAATTACATTCTCCATGACCTATACGACAATATCATTATTAGCTAAAAAATTGGCTGCTTCATTTTAATGGGGGATTTAAAAGACTAGGATGTCTTAGGTATTTGATAACTTAATAACTTAATTCAGGTATCCATTCAAAAAAGCCGATCTTATTATCAGATGATGTGGAGCCTGAATGATAAGTAATTGACAGACTAAATGAAAAATCAAAAATAGAAAACTAATAAAAATACATTATTAGCTTACTGACAGATCAAATTAAATTAGACTTAAGTAGAGATTTCTAGGATGCCAATCAAATATAAAAGTCAAGGGGATCAAATGCACCACCCATACATGCCATATACTGACCTCTCACACCCTAATACTAACATGCTGTAAAGATGGAAGGATGCAGTTTGGCTTGCAAGATCCTGCAAACTGCATTCCTTGTGCATTGTCTGCGCCTCGACGCCATGTCGGTATGTACAGATGATGCAGGGAAGCTATTGGATGACATCCAATACCTAGTAATTGAAAACCAGCCAAACAATGTACCTGGTAAGGCCCCTAGCTACCCAGGGCAGATACAGGGAGTGGTTCTACATTTGGGCTTGAGAATTCTAGGGATGCTCACAGTTGGTAGCTTTGAAAAGAGCATTTGAAAGCCACCTGTTACCTTGAAGAAACAAAGAAAACTTTGTTGCTCAGCAAGTGAAGGCATGGGGTAATTGTAATATGCTGTGTTTCTAGGTGTTCAAGCTCTAAAACACTTTTGAAATCTGTACAGGACCATGCAAAGGGCCATAAGACTCAACTTTAGCAACCATCATTTGGCAGCCGGCATGCTGCCGGAATTTCTGGAGGAATAAAGTTGCTTTAGATTACAGTAATGGACCATGATACTGTAAATAGTTTTCGATCGACTAGGAGAAACCAGTGACTTCGACTTTACAATCATCATCTTGACAAGATCTCTCTATCTGGAAACAGTTGCCATGATCTTTTGCTGCCATAGAACTTGAGGTGGCAGGAAATCATAAAAAACAAAAGGAGCAAAAGATTTCTTCTAAACAAGGCTTTATGAACAAGAGAGATAATATAGTGATTAAGAGTTTATAATAATAACAAAATTATTGCCAAGATTCAAAATCATCTGCCCATAGCCCTTTTATGGCAGATCGTAGAGATTTCAGATAAACTTCAAAGACACCTGAACTGGACCAAAATCTACCAAGGCAATTCCTATATCAAGTATTACCGCGTTAATAAGATTATTAACCAAAAAAATTCTTAAACAACGTATGAATTCATACACAAGTAATCCGACCCAGAACACTAGAATTTGGCAAAGCATAAATTCCAAAGAGATCCTTAAGAAGAATATAGAGCTGTTGAGATGCAACCGAAGGGCCAAGGGTGGAAAGATGCACCCTCCAAAATTTTGCTGGTTTGTTTGTGGATACAATTGATTTCAACCCTGAGCAAGTGCTTACATCAACATTGTGCATCTCGTCAATCATATAATCACAACCTTCACATAACAACACCTTTAATTGGCATACGAACCACATCAAACATCTACTCTTCAAGGTAACCTGGACAGCATCCATTCTTAATTCTATACTTTTTCTTTGTAAATTGTGATGCTATAATCATGTTGCTCCCCTGTAAAATTTAGTTTGCAAACCGCTGCTTTGACTACATATTCATGCAAATACCATCAATAAAATTTTCATAAATCTAGACAAACACTTTGTGAGCTAAAGAAACTAGGAGCAGTATACTGCATGACCACTATCTGTAATTCTGTGCATCCTCAAATATCTTGCTGGTTTCTCACTTTCTTGCAAGTACTCACTTTAGCATCATTCCTCTCAGACCAGTCATAACAACGACCTTCATAACAACGTGACTAGTTGGCACAGGAACCATGTTATATTGCAAGTGTCCAAAGTCTTCTTTTCTTGATGGAGAACAAGGGCTACACCTATTTCAGACCTTCATAATTTTTTTGCAATCTAATCATACTACTTGATGGGGTAATCTTGTGGTTACCCTATAAAATTTATTTTTCAAACTACTTGTGCTTTGAGTATATTTCCATGCAAGTAACAACAAAAAAAATTTCATAAATTTGGACAGCCTTGCTAGCTAAAGAAACTAGGAGTCATATAACCAGCGATCTGTAATTCTGTATATCTGAGGCATGGGTGGAACATAGAACATAGAGCTCTTTTTACATTTGGGAAAAATTAGGAGATCCAGAAATGGCAAAGTAGATGCAATCAAAGAGGCTGTTATTCCTACAATGCCAAGATATTCACGATTGCACGATCAATCTAAAATTGTGATGAAAGGTCGGTATCCCATAAATGTTGCCATTATACTAATAGGATTGACCAGCTCCCTCACCAGTCTCACTTCTCTTTCGCTCAGCCTCCCACACTCAGCCAAATCCAAGGTCTCTATGCTTTTCCTTCTTGTTTTTCCAATCTTCTTTTTGGCTAACATATGCTATTTTTGTTTTTAACACATTACAACATATCCCACAGATACAGTAGCTGAACATCCACGCAGCCTCCTAAACATGCCCCTGAAACTTTTTGCTATCAATCAAGAGCTTATGATGCAGAAGGGACAACTACTGTTTCAGAGATATTTCACCGGCCACCTAATTCATACAAAGTAGTAGCCTAAACACAATAGGTTCAAATAAATTTGTTGTTCAAAGTCATAAAAAACTCATAATATCTGCTGACAGAAATGAAATATCGAGCCTGCATTCAAATTGATCACGACTACCTCAGAATATAGCAAAATCATGAATAAGCCCAAGAATCTAACAGCAATGCCAATAACCCAATCTAGTTATAGAAGAATTTATCATCCTCACAGAAACAAATTCTAGGATTTCACATTGCAACTCAAAATTATCCCAAATACCATTGAGAAATACAAGTTCTAAGCATTAATAGCAACTATAAAATTCCTAAATATAAAACTAAAGAGGCTCCCTTTGTACAATGCTTAAACCCTCAAACAGAGGGGAGGGATCTGATAGTAACAAAAGAGTTAGCAACTCCATAATGCTTGCCACAACTGGCAAATATGAATCTCCTTATCGCTGATGAACATCTTCAAACTAACTTGTGCAGTAGTAACTTGCTCAAATTTACTCTCGAGCAAACTAGTTAGTCACGAAATGGTACCTGGAATCTACATAGCTCTCGACGTCCCAGAGGAAAGACCCAAAAGTTACAGCCTCCAAAATAAGCCTTCTCAAGCCCGCAAAACTAATCTTGATCAGCTCATCCTTAGAGGAATCAATCGTCCCCTGAGGTGTGATGACAATCTCTGGTCTCCCAAACAACGCCTCAGTGTGCTTCTCAATAATGCTAAAGGCCTCCTTCGACCTCACTGTCGCATACCTTTGCAATGTCTCAGAATCAAATGACATGACATAGGACCGTAGCCTGCAGGGCTTGACATTATGGCCAAACCCACCCTGGCTGAAGCTTGGAGAAGACCCCAAAGATGCCTCAGGATGAGAATTCCCAATTTGAGCTGATGGTCTCGACTCATCGGGCATTGCTTGTTTAATGGCATCCTCCTCTTCATCAGTTCCCCAGGGGAGGCTCTTCATTGACTTCTCAAGTTGAAACCTTTGATCCACTCGCTTGAGGAAGTACCCATACATCACTGAAGCAGCATAAACCTGTCCAACCCGAAGCTTGCTTATGGGTGCAACAGAGTTTGAATCCCCCAATCGCTGCCCCAATATAAGAGCCAGGTGATTCTTGATCATCTCATATGCATCTGGAGAATGGAGCCTTTCAATCTTCTCCTCCTCGGGCGGCCACTGGTCAACCCTCTCAGAGGGATCCGTTGATTGTGAGAGGGTGGGAACCAAGGAAACATCAGCTTCCATGAACTTCTGGACAACCAAGGCATATAGTATCTCCTCCAGAGCCCTTCTCCTCTCTTTAGCTTTCACCTCTGCGATTCTCCTAACAATCACAACAGAAAAGCCTCACCTTTCACTCTTATAAACAACCCGTAACTTATAAACAGCAAGGAAGATCGGATTTTTATGGCCTACCTGTACAAAACGAGGTCAGTGCCGGAAGGGGATGGCTCCTCCTTGTTCTTCTCGGCCTCGCGGTCAGTCTGGAGCTGATCGAGCTGTTGATCAACGGCAGCAGGGACGAGATGAGGATGGCTGATGAGGATCTGAGACAAAAACTGCCCAATTGGCGATTCCAACTGGAGAGGAGCTATGGGGGAGGACGATTCGGATGAATTGGGGGACGATAAAGATGCCCTAATACCGCTGTTCCTTCGATCACCGAATCCTCTTTGCCCAAGCTTCCGTACAGAGATTGAACGGCAACCCTACCACGGATCCATGCAACAATCAAGCATCAAGATATCAAACGAATGGAGTCAAGATTGAAACTTCGAAAAAATTTGCCTCCTTTGTAGCTCTAATATATCCAAAAACCAAAACCAAGTGATGGATTGGATATCGAAATTTCATACCTTGAGCCATCTGCTGGAGAAATGGGATCTGGGATCGAATGAGACGAAATCCGGCCGGGAGGCCGCCAGAACACACGATCTGGAGGCGCAATCGGAAGCTTTGCCGAGGAACTGGGGAGACCGAACGACCGCCACGGCGTCCATGGATCGAGATCGACGCGCCTTAGATCTCTAAACCTGCAACACAAGAAACCCTGGATCAGAGAAATTGGAAACACGGAGCGAAGGAAATCAAGATAAATCCCTAAAATTAGAATCAAAATAACGATCTATCGTACCGCAGGAACAAGTAGCAAAAGAAACGAAAGGAGGATTGGAGTTATGGTTGGGATTAGGTTTGGAGATCGGAAAAGCTTTGAGGAGCCGTCAACGTTCCGCAACGTCGGACCGGGAAGGTGCACCGTTTATAGGTCCCTTGATGGGTAGTTCTAAATACACCCCCCCTATTGCTCAGGACACCCCCCAAAAATTAAAAAAAAAAATACCCAAACTAACCTTTAGTGTAATTACCATATTGCCCTTGAAATTTTCTCAGTACACCCCCCTTCCTCCTCCTCCGTTTCGTGCTCCGTTCGGCACTGGATCGCCGAACAAAATGCTTCTGTTCGGCTGAACGGTGCCGAACAGAAGGCTTCTGTTCGGCGATCCAGTGCCGAACAGAAGGCTTCTGTTCGGCAACCCTCAACCGAACAGAATCCTTCTGTTCGGCGGAGGGAAGGGGAGGAGGGGTAGGAGGGTGGGGAGGAGGCGGCGGAGGGGGGAGGGGTAGGAGGGGTAGTTGGAGGAGGGGGAGGTGGAGGAGGAGGAGGAGGAGGGGGAGGTGGAGGAGAAGGGGGAGGAGGGGTAGGAGGAGGAGGAGGAATGGGAGCAGGGAGGAATAGGGGGTGGAGGAGGAGGCAAAGAAGGGGGAGAAGACGGAGGGGAATGCAGAGTAAGAGGGGATGGGGATGGGGGGCGGAGGTAGAGGGGTGGAGGAGTAGGAGGAGGGAGGAGGGAGGAGGAGGAGGAGGGTGAATAGGCGGAGGAGGAGGGGAGAGGGATGAGGGGGAGGCAGAGGTGGGCGGGAAGAGGGGGAGGGGGAGGAGGAGGATGAGGAGGGGGGAGGAGGAGGAGGCAGAGGCAGGGCGGAGGAGGAGGGGAGAGGGATGAGGGGAGGCAGAGGTGGGCGGGAAGAGGGGGAGGGGGAGGAGGAGGATGAGGAGGGGGGAGGAGGAGGAGGCAGAGGCGGGGCGGAGGAGGAGGGGAGAGGGATGAGGGGGAGGCAGAGGTGGGCGGGAAGAGGGGGAGGGGGAGGAGGAGGATGAGGAGGGGGGAGGAGGAGGAGGCAGAGGCAGGGCGGAGGAGGAGGGGAGAGGGATGGGGGGAGGCAGAGGTGGGCGGGAAGAGGGGGAGGGGAGGAGGAGGATGAGGAGGGGGGAGGAGGAGGAGGCAGAGGCAGGGCGGAGGAGGAGGGGAGAGGGATGAGGGGGAGGCAGAGGTGGGCGGGAAGAGGGGGAGGGGGAGGAGGAGGATGAGGAGGGGGAGGAGGAGGAGGCAGAGGCGGGGCGGAGGAGGAGGGGAGAGGGATGAGGGGGAGGCAGAGGTGGGCGGGAAGAGGGGAGGGGAGGAGGAGGATGAGGAGGGGGGAGGAGGAGGAGGCAGAGGCGGGGGGTGGGGAGGGTGGGGGTAATTTAGGAATTTTTAATTTTTTAGGGGTGTCCTTAGCAAATGGGGGGGTGTAGAGAGTATTTAATTTTTTTTTAATTTTTGGGGGGTGTCCTGAGCAATAGGGGGGGTGTATTTAGAACTACCCTCCCTTGATGGATTGGCCTTCGAAGAACTACCCTTCCAGTTCCAGATATTTTCTCTTCATGCCATTGGTTAATTAGTAGTGTTTTTTTTTTTTTGGTCGCCTGCATACTTGAGTCATTGAATGGAGATTGTGAATGGAAGTTTGTTCTTGCTATGATCTTGGAATGAAATCTTTTGTTGTGAAAAGTCCACAGGCAATTTCAGCATTTCAGGCAGCATGGAGAATTTATGTAATGATTGATTTTTGAGGTCAAATGTATTACATGTTTTGAATAATTGTACTTCAACCCACAGGTCAGCCATTCAAATTTCTTTCTCGCCTGCGCCTCCAAGGAATTTAATGTACTAGCTTGGAGGATTCTGATAGGGATGAATGGATGATAAGAAAATGCTTCATTGTGTAGTTTTTGTCTTGAGATTCCTATGTGATTTATCATCATCACCATTAGAACTAGGCTAGATAAAAATCATATTGAATATTGGGAGAGTGAAGTTAAACAAAAAGCTTTTTATGTCAACACAAGAGGCTTCATTAATCAACAAGCAGGCACATTTTTCTTGATGCTATAGTTGACTCTCAAAAAATTTCCTCAAGAATTATGCCATTTGCAAATCTTTTCCCCCTTAATTGTCAAAAAAATATGCTAATTCGTTCAAAGAACATGCTATTAATAAATAAATTTATATTGTAGTTCTACTTTGTCTCTCTTGTACTCCCCTTTTCTTGCC
This sequence comes from Phoenix dactylifera, assembly GCF_009389715.1. NCBI lineage: Eukaryota > Viridiplantae > Streptophyta > Magnoliopsida > Arecales > Arecaceae > Phoenix > Phoenix dactylifera. Next base: position 2,507,661 of record NC_052397.1, on the reverse strand, counting down.
CTTGTTATTATTTTGGGATGCACTTATCAATAATGACAAGGGAGTAGAGATAGTGAGACAAAATTTGTTCATGTCATAAAGTAGTCTTGAAATATGATCACTTTGTGATGTAGTTCCTTTTGCAATTTTCAACTCATTTGGATTTACTACTTATTGTATAGCATAAATTATTATTAGTTACTCATGACATTAGCGAGCAATCATTAATCTTTCCAATTCAAAGAAGAAGAAGAGTAAGATGTCCAAACTCAAAGATGGCAATGAGTTGGGTTGGATCAAATAACGTATATGTGAAACAAAATTGTATTATTAAGGTTTAGTATTTTTAAGCTAGATCTTTTTCCATTTGTCAGAAGATATGATATATCCAAGCAGCACTAACTTAATTAAGTGAGATAGGTAGAGAAGATAGGAGAAAGAAAAAGATAAAAAGGTGGTGTGCTGGCAAAACCAGATCAGTGATAATTTAGAACTTTTTTTTTTGACTTGATAGAGATAAGAAAATTAACCGAATTAAATAAATCATTAAACTGATAATTTAAATGTAGGTTCCATAAACTCCTATCATTTCTATTTTTAGTACAACCTATTCTAAACCAAACATTTTAAGATCTTAATAAACTAAAATAATGGCAATAGTAATAATAATAAAATTATTTTTTATAGATGTCTGAATCATGGCCAACGATGATTTTTTTTTTTTCTTTTTTTGATGCATCAGCTTCTCATATTGCTCTAACATGAGCCCAGCCAGTTCCATCAGACATGCAAATTTTCGTCAAAGTTAAGGTTGTTTTGGTGATTTTTCATGCGTTACGTTGCCATTTTAGACCCGTTCCCTTGGGAATTTTTTTCGAAGATTCCCGTCGTCCCGACTCGAGATGTCTCGGTTGGACTTGATCGCGTTGGCCCCTTGATCTTCACGTTCTTCGCGGGCTCCCACGACCACAATTGCAGGAGGTTGAGATCTCGTGGGAAAGAAACACGTGGCCATCAAACAGAGCCGAGAGAGAGAGAGAGCAAGCGAGCAACGCAAAAGTTGATTGCCATTGATGTAAAGCACAAACAGCAAACATAAATTTATACCTATCAATATACGCCGTGAATTATATCTCGTATATGGATGCAACTTCATTAGATTAAGCAAACAAAAATAAAAGCTACCTTTCACTATCATACGTGTACCACATATAAGGGGCTTTGGAATTTGTTTCGAGAATATGTTTACTAGTTATATGTATGCATCCATTATGGTATTGTCGGATCCGAATATAAGGCTACTTTATTTATTTGTCATATCTTCTCTAGATGTTTATGGGATTATTATAGCAGGTCGGTGTAGTAATTAGAGGGGAGTTGTACAACCGCCTATGATAGATGGATCAATTGGTCAAAAATGGATTTGTGCCACAGGTGTTGAACGATCTACTCTACATAGGTGCGGGCTTACAGGGCTAGGGCTCCAAAATCCTTTCTTTCATTCATCAAGAGGGTCACTTTTCCGGGCTGGGATCGAGAAGTGGAAGTCATAAAAAAGAGATGTTTCTCTTTGCACCTCAGATCGAAAAGAAAGGTAGCTTGTCAAGCTGGTCCATATATTAAAAATATTTGCTATCTTTTAATCAGCTGTTCTTCTTTGTCAACGCTACTAAGGACCTCTAGGTTCGCCTACTTGATGAATGAAAGAACATAAGAAAAGGTTATAAAGAAAAAAAGACGATGAAAGCTTACTATAGTACAGTCGAAGTCAGCAGCTTATTTAGCCTAGCCTCCCCATAGGTATATATTGAACTTAGCACAGGGTGAAAATGAAGTTTCTGATGCTCAGTTAACCCAACCAATTCCTGTTTGCACAAAATTTTGACAGTTATCTCCAACAACATACGAATAAGTTTGATAACCTTGGTGTCGATAGATTTATCTCCTAAAAATTTTAGTTTTATGCTTAGATTCATGCATACACATCTCCTACAAAATGTGGATCCGTTGGTTAAACTTGGTGCCCGTGTTAAATTTATTCAAGATGAGGGAATAGTACGGTCATTGATGATACTTTTTGTCTCCGTGGCTGGAACGTACGTATTAAAAAATAAATATGATTGAAGGAAAAAGTTGTGCACGCGTCTTGGACTGGTCTTTAGGGGCTTGGCGTGGATTACATTCATCCACATATAAGCCGAAATAAATAGATAGGTAAAATGAGAACCAGTTTGTATTTGAGAGAGGAACTCGCAATTTGGAAGCATCACGCATTCATCATGCAGCGGAGAGCACCAGTATAAAGCCCTGGAAATCCTTTGAGAAAAAGTTCCAGAAAAAGGTCTGAATCGAGGCTGAAGTGAAGGATAATATTTTCGTTGTTCTTACGATGTGTAATTTGCCGCTCCAAACGACCTCGGAGTCGTTGTTTTGCTACTTGCATGATTGTTGAGGTCAGATTACAATTTGCATGGCAACTCTGGTTCTTGGTGGTAGAGAGGATTTATGTGAGGCCCCTCCTCACTGGTCAGCATTTTGGCCTTGCTCGCTGCCAAATGAAGGCCCGAAGGCCCGTTTGGATATGAAACAGGCAATGCCCTCGTAGATCATGGTAGAGAAGGAGCATTAGTCCTCCTCCACCACGGACTCTGCCAGAGACTAAGATAACCTAGCCTCTACGCTTATTTAAGTTGTCGACCTCCATAAATCTTCTTCACCAGTAGATCTCGCAGCCACCATCATTTTCTTCTTTTTCCTCCTTTGATTGCCGATGATTTAAGTTCATTGTGCTTACCGAAAAATACAGCCAAGCTTTGCCAGAATCATTGGTAAGAGCCTCGATATTCATCTCATTTATTTCCTCGTTCATAAGCCTTGCCGTCGATTGAGTTTTCGCCGGAAAAATTCGAGAATGAGTGGCTCTATTTTTAGATTCAAAAACCCCCAATTTTTCGATCCAAAACTCCACCTATATCCTTTTTCTTGGCCTCCTCTGCTGTCGGCGCTTGTTGTCGGAGATGGAGATTTGTCCCCTTTGCTGCTTTGGGCCGTCACTGGAGCCCCACCATCGGAGAATCGTAAAGAAAAGGGAAAGGATCGAAACATCTGCTTTTAACCATTTCTTTCTTTTTTTCTATTGTCGGCCGCCCTGTCGTTGGTCGCCCGCCATTGGTTGCCGGTTTTCTAGCTGTTGACCACCTCGGCCACTTGACTGCAGCACTATCCCTTCCCTCTTCCTCTTTTTTTCTCTTCTTCTTCTTCTTCTTCCTCTCTTTCCTCTTCTTTTCTACTTCCTCCCTTCTTATTTCTCTGTATTGTTACTCTCTCCTCTTTCTCTCTCTAAGCACACCTAGGAATTTTAGTGAAAGCCCTATCTTTCTTTTGTTTGGGTCCCAATTGGTCCTAATGTGGAGGTCCTTAACTGCCTCGGTACCTGGATGATAGGTTGACCTGTTACCTCGACCCTTGTTAGATTTTTTTGAAATTCGGTCATCATTGGTCTTCATTAAGTTATTTAAATCATGCCTGATTTTGACCAATTCGGTTCACCTTGTTCAGACTGATCCATGCAGTCGAGTACTGCCACCATAACAATTATAGTTTTCACTATAGCAATAATCATACCAATACAAGAATGGTTATTAGGATAGCATTGAGAGGATATATAATGAGATTCATCCATTGCAGTCAAATAGGACAAAATGATTTCACCAAAAAAAGGATAAAATGATTTAAAAACACCATGTAAAATAGTTGAGAATATCTAGGATATATCAAACTTCCACTCCAGTGAGACGAAAGGGCAAAAAATTAGTTGAGGAGGCTTAGAAGCTTTATTCATGCTGATGTTGATATCATTATCTATCAGTGCATTAGAGTGTGAGAGAGCCACAACGAAGCCTTCTTTCTCTTCAAATATAGAGAGAATTATTTCTAGCAACAACACTTTCTTTTGGACAGTGTCTTATCTTGATAATTTTCTCTTGATGCTTGTCATCAATTTTTTGTATAGTTAAGCTACTACGGTACTACCATCCACATAATAGTTAATTCCGGCAATAAACTATTCATGTATAGCTTATTGTCTGAGTAACTGGTGACCAACTATGATCTCTTCAAGTCATAATTGATGGACCAAATTTTGGTCCATACAATCTTAATAACATATGCTAATGATTTCGAATTTAAAGGACAAAGCTGAGCAATTATTTTATAATTTTAGGCCTTTAGAATTTCAAATCTCTGTTCACCAAAAATGTTCTTTGCTTTGGATTTTACATCGACGCTGTGAAAATCTCGAGAAGAGCATGAGGCAAAACAGCGAGCATCATTAATATTTCTTCTTGCTATGTCAACAACAATTTGTATCCTACTCAATCATAGGTTGTCGCACAATAGTTAGGTTTAGAAACCTTGTCCATGAAGAACACTCCACCAAGGACTAAAATAAAATAATACAATAGGTATAATATAATACATTATTATTATATGATATCAAAACTATTATTATAAAAATATTGCTAAAATAAATTATTTTAATATTTTAAACTTAATAATATAATAGATAAATTCAAAAGTTTAATTGCATAATTATGGCACAAAAGATCAATTTAAACAATTATGACAATTTTTTAAAAAAATGTTATTTTTACCATAAAATAATCCTTTATTAAGACTTGAGCTTGAGTCTCTTAAGTGACAAACAATATTCTGATGTACTAAAGTTGAAATTTTTCCTAAAAATTCTAAATTAATTTTTTTTCTCTAATAGATTGTTTTTAATTTTTGTAAGAGTAAAAAAAAATATTTCAAAATTTCTATCGAACATCTTAAAATTACTCAATAGAAATTTTGATCCTTCAAAAAATATTTTTGGATTTCGGAGTCTTAATCCAATGCCTAAATGAAGATGGTTGACTTACTGTAGTGGGAGGGTCGATTGACAGGCTATAGTCGGAGAGTCAACTGATTCTTTTTTTTTTGGGAACACGAACGTAAACGGCTGGCTTTGGAGTCGCTCCGAACCAAAGTATCAAACTTATCAAACGTTGTATCAGCCGTTATCACACGGCTTTTATCGACACCTGCCCGCGCGTCCGTAGATCCGTCCTCCATCTTCTCCGTTTTGTCCTGTAGCTAGCGTCCTCCTATAACGTCCGTTAAGAGACATTCGGACGGTTCTGATCTAGTCCTTCTCCTTGATCTCTCGCCGTCCTCGGTCCTGACGTCAGTACCGGATCATCCGCCATTGGTCCACTGCCCAACGCACACCCGTCATGTACATCATTTCTCCCCCCGTCATCTACCGTCCATTTTCAAACCAACGGTGATCAGAGCCGCCAGCCCAAGAAGAAAGCAGTGTGCAGGTGGGCGCCCCCCCACTTCGCGTTCGGTCCTCCCTGTCCCCTGACGTGTACCATCGGGTTATGATAATAAAGAAAGTCTCGCCGACGTGCCGATATGTTATTGGATGGTGTTTTGAATGCCAAATGTTGTAGTTAAGTACGTAACCTGTTCCGGCGGCATGTTGAAACTAAAGGTGAAAGCGACGCGCCTAGCTTCGATTTTTCCGTTGTTCTATTTACGGGAAACCCGTAAACTTGCTGATATTTACGACTTTTTTGCCATTTGAAAGCACATTTTTCATTCATGAGTGTGGGGTATTTTAGTCAATGTGACATGATTTAGAGTTCGGCAAAGCGCTGGGGAGTGTCGAGAGTCAACCGTCGTCCACAGTGGGAACGTCGAACCGCCGTCAAGCATAACGGACTCCGTCCCCTCTCCGTCAAATCCGTCCGTTACCTCTGCAACTCCAACGGCTTTCCCTTACTTACACCCGACACCGAGGCCCCTCCTCCTCGGAGCTCTTTAATGGCGACCAGAAACCCTAACCCTAACCCTATCTCTCGAAACCCTAGGTCCACCGTCCAGCCGGCGGTTCTCTAAGCCTTCTTCTCGTGCGGAGGACGGCAATGGCGGCGGCGGCGGCGGAGGCGGCGGAGCGGAAGGAGCGGAGCTTGTGGGAGGAGGCTCTGCGGAAGATGCTTCCCCCTGGAGCTCCGCTGCCCGACGAGGAACACCTCGACTACTCGATCGCCGTTGAGTACGACGGTCCCCCCGTCCCTTACGAGGTTCCCAAGATCGAGCCTTTGGACCTACGGAGCGCCTCTTCCAGCGCCTCCGCCGGCGACTTGCCGGCGCTCCCAAGGGGGCCCAGATTCAACCGCCTCCGGACCGGGGAGCCACGGGGGAGCCCGATGGAGAGCGCGCGATCGTCCTCCGTCGTCCAGTCCCAGCGAGGGTCGGCGGAGTCCGACGGCGGAGACACGTCCCGGTCCAGCCCTAGAGCTTCCTCGGCGCGCGACCCCAACTCTCTCTCCGGCTCTCCCCGGAGGCCCCGACCCGGGACCGTGACGTTTAATACCACGGTGGAGTCCGAGAAGGAGGATGACCTCTCCGGCGGCTCCCCAGCGGCTGCACCGCTGCCGGCGGCTCCGTCGAGGGAGAGGAGGAGGGGGGTCTGCAGCAGGTGCGGGAAAGGTAACATCTTGAAGGAGAGGGAGGCCTGTCTGGTCTGCGACGCGAGGTACTGCAGCAACTGTGTGCTGAAGGCTATGGGGTCCATGCCGGAAGGGAGGAAGTGTGTGAGCTGTATTGGCCGTCCGATCGATGAGTCGAAGAGGCCGAGCCTTGGTAAGTGTTCAAGGATGCTGTCTAAGTTGTGCAGTCCGTTGGAGGTCCGGCAGATCATGAAGGCAGAAAGGGAGTGCCCTGCAAACCAGCTCAGACCTGAGCAATTGATCGTCAATGGGCAGCCATTGAGGCAGGAAGAGCTCGATGAGATTTTGGGGTGTTCAATGCCGCCGCAGAAGTTGAGGCCCGGGAGGTACTGGTATGACAAAGATTCTGGGCTGTGGGGAAAGGTGACAACTCTTTAAGTCTATCTAAACCTTTTTGCATGCTTAATGAGCTACTTCGATGGTTAAAATTTAGTGCAGTATTAGAAATTGAATTGATAATGCAATGAGAGAAGCACATATACTCTTGTTTTTTGTGTAAGTGTTTTTAATTGCATGCAGTTTAGTTTATTTGAAACGGACAAGGATCAAGGTGGCTGATTATTCTCTATCTTTCAATAATTACTCAGAATGAGATGTGCATTATATTTATTTTTTGTGTTTATACCAAACTATAATTACTATGTAATAAGTGAAGAATAAGATTGTGGGGTGGGTGATAATTTGTTCTTAGGTCTCCATATATTATGGGAGCTTAGTTATTACTTTGATGCACCCTGTTACTTCTTCGTGGTTCTATTTTCTACTTACTGATTAACCATGCTTGCCCTGGCAACTATGTTTTCATTATTGATCTTGTTGCATTGCACTCGACAAGGAACTTGGTTGCTTGATTCTTTCTGTTGGTTTGGATTTTAGGAAGGTGAGAGACCTGATAGGATTATAAGTTCCAAGCTGAATGTGGGAGGGAAGCTAAGGCCAGATGCAAGCAATGGTAACACACAAGTTTTTATAAATGGGCGTGAGATCACCAAGTTAGAACTCAGGGTTTTGAAGGTATGGCTTTACTGTTTATCTTCATTTAATTTAAAATGGTTATTTAGTTCTCTAAATAAATGTTTGGATGTAATTGCTTTTCCCACTGTCTTCAAGTCAAATCAATATCTGCAAGATGCAATGTAACATTACTCGTATGTGCTGATGCAGCTTCTTTCACATAACAAGTGAAGCATTACATATTCCAGCCCGTTTGCTAAATTTAGGTGTTTTACTATAGTCTAGCATGTTTTCAAGTCAACGAGAAGGTGGATAATAAATAAGTACTATTGGTATGAGAAACATGTCTGATGCAACCGTTTAGATATCAGCATCCACACCATTCAAAAGCTAAATTTGCTTCTTAATCTGATGTTTGTATTTGTGACTGATGTTACAAAATTAATTTGTCAACTTGATTCAAGAAAATTGTAGGGTGATCAGAAATGTAAGCTAGATGTTATATTAATGAAAGGAATGATATCAGGGTTGAGTGCTATTTTTTTTTTTTTTGTGAAATAGAATACAACTAGTGTATAATCCAAGAAATGTGGGGTACCTTTTTTATTTCTTGTTTCAGCTGTTTTTAAAATGCAATATAGAAATATAATAAATTATAATAAATTGATGGCTTCAATAGCCAAATTTTTGTTGCATGTTAAGCAAGAAACTTTAATGATGGCCAAGTCGAAAGTCTCGTCAAATTTCTAAACTGACGTAGTAATATTAGTTTAGATAAGTATCAATTATATAAGTATAATTGGTACTTATATAATTGATACTTCACACTGATAACAGTAAGATACTCTATTATCTATCACTTATACTCATTTATCATGAAGGAAACAGATAATTTAATCCTCACTTAAAATAGATATCTAGTAACAAGTGATCATTTTAGGCCTATCTACATCTTGCATCAACTATAAGAGTAATTAACCGCCATTATTTTCTAGAAAATATAGTATTTTATTAATTTGGTATTTAAAATTACTATTATGATGACTATGATAATAGAATAGATAGCATTTCCTTAATCACCTTTCACTTGATAAAAAATATTATTTCTCAAACTATACAATTGTTTTTAGAGGAAAATTATTGCGAAAAAATGAACTTTGTAAAAATATTTTGTTAAAAAAATGATGCAAATGAAATTATGGTTGTTATGATATCAAAACCTTCTATTATAACAATAAATAATATGTTATAAGAGATTCATTTATCAAAATAAGAAATTTACATGTCAAGAAGAAGGTGTTAAGATTTTATAAAATTATTAAGAGCAGAAAATTTTTGATGAATATTATTAGTTTTATCAAGAATAGGGAGTTTGATGAATGATTGTAGTCATTTTAGATATATATAAAAGACTATCCAAAATAAAGAACCATATTAATTAATAATGCTACTTATTATCCAAATTAAAGAATCATATTTAATAAGAGCGCTACGTATTATGCAAAAAATAAAGAAATGTATCAATAACATTATTAATATGGGCATCCACGTGGTGCATAGAGAGCCTTTATTGTAGTTATATATAATAGATGTATGCATCAAAAGGTAATGAGTAGAAAACTCAGAAGCATTAAATTTGTAGGGTTGATAGGAAAATAGGGTCCTGAACCCAGAAGTGGATTGAAGACCTACGTTTTGATTTTTTAAAGGTTCCAAGAATGTGGGCCTTAATGTTCTCCAAAAGTTTCATCAGCATGCAATGATAGAAAAATGCTCCATGAGTATGTTTTAACTTCATAATCCATGCAGCAAAGTTTAAAATCTCAGTGCCTCTACCTGCCAAAATTGTCCCAACCTAGCTGGGACGCCTGTTCTTTCTTTGTTTTGGAGACCTGGGCCTTGTCTTGGTGCTGAAATCCTGCCGGGCCAGGATGGTACCGGTGGTAACACACCATTCTAGCACATTTAAAACCTTGCTGTGCGGCAATATTGTCGAGAACTTCATTTATAATTACATTAATGGACATGCAAGTTCCCTACTATAATCCATATATAACAATTGTTAGTGCTTTAATTAAGCTAGTGATTGCAACAATTCATGCTTCCTTGTGTGCATCTTGCTTGTACGCTTGCACATCATGCTTGTCCATATAATTCATTTATAGAGTGTAGCTTTGTTCATTTATCTATGCATTTGTGCTAGTAAGGGATTCAAGTAGGTGTCACTAGCTTGACACTCCAAGAGTCAACAACAAAGTCAGAGGACAGGAGTAACATTTCGTGAGAGAGAAATAATGTAACGAGTGCAAATATGAGTCAAAAACATCAACAGAAATGATCATTGAATCACCATTGCAATCTCAGTCCAGAAGGCTTAAATATACTGCAAAACAATTTCTGGCCATTTTCAAGCAAACCTAGCTTGTAGAAGAAGAAGAAGAGGAGAGCCCGTCTTGGATGTCTTGTTTCACTGTATGTCCACTATGTCATGATTTATTCTTCCATCATTTACTTAAATGCTTCTTTTTATTATTGCTTCGTCTTCATTGCATGAGGCACACAATTTCTAGGTGCTCAATGTGACATGTTATGCTGTGTTCATTTAGAGGACCTGGGCCACCTGGCAAATAAGCTCCTTTCTTTTTCAAGTGGTTTAGGCATTTTTAGTTCTCATTCATTCTTTTCCTCTTAAGCCTACTTCAATAAAACCATACCCTATGAGTTAAATATTTCTTGAAAGAAGATTTATGACAGTTTTAACTGGCTTTTGATTCAGTTGGCCAATGTGCAATGTCCACGAGATACTCATTTCTGGGTATATGATGATGGTTCATATGAGGAAGAGGGACAGAATAACATAAGAGGAAAGATTTGGGAAAAGGTACTCCTTCATTTGTCGGTAAAATGACTTTATAAGATTGGTCGTTGATGCATTACATGTTGATCATGGATTAGTTCATTGAACAGTTGATTTGTGGTATTTGCTAGTCAGGCTTCAACTCGGCTGATATGTTCATTGTTCTCGTTGCCTACCCCTCCTGGAAATCATCCTGGATCAAAAGAAGATGCATCTACATTTTCAGGCAGGTCTGTGCCAGAGTATCTGGAGCAAAAGAGAGTCCAGAAACTTTTGTTACTTGGGCTAGAAGGATCAGGAACCAGCGCTATCTTTAAACAGGTATGCCTGCGCAATCCTCGTTTGTTCATCTATGTTTTTCTCTAGTCACGGAAATCATGAAATTTTCTCATAACTCCATTAGTGGACAAGATTCCCATCCTTTATCATAAATATGTTGGAATCTTGTGTAAGTTGAAGACTGAAGAATGATAAATTTGTCATAAATTAAAGATTCCCATCATTAGCCATAAATTTATCATAAAAATGCTATTATTATGTGCATGATAAAGTGATATTGGAATATTGTGTCAGTTAAAGACTGAAGAATTTGTTCGCCTGTTTCTTGTTAGTTGTCAACTTGTCAAGCCTGTTTGGATGTTGGAAGATCTTATCAGTCTGATAAGATCTTCTGGCAAGGCCTCCCTCTTGAAAAAACCATCGGCTCCTAGCGGCGGAAATAGATGAGAGGCAGTTAGTGGTGGAAACTAATCCTAATTCTCAGGGATAATTAGTTACTTCTCTGAGGTGATTTATCTTATCCCTAAAATTTAAAGATAAGATCTTCCGGCAAGGCCTCCCTCTTGAAAAAACTATCGGCTCCTAGCGGCGGAAATAGATGAGAGGCAGTTAGTGGTGGAAACTAATCCTAATTCTCAGGGATAATTAGTTACTTCTCTGAGGTGATTTATCTTATCCCTAAAATTTAAAGATACTCCACCTTCTTGATCTCTTCCAAGGATCTCATTTGCACTGTACTTTAAATAACAAGGCCCTGCTGGAAGTTTTTAGCAACTGTCAAGATCTTCCAACATCCAAACAGGCCTGTCATGAATATCATGGCAATTAGAAGTATGGTATTGATCATGGAAGCCCTTAGAAAGAATGGACTATATCATGGTGTGCCTGTCTGGCCAACTGTCAAAGAATAACTTTTCTTCAACTCTTTATATATCTTAAGCTTCTGTGGACCCTTTCTATTTACTGATGTGTTATCTACATATATAATAGCTAAAAATTACTGGCTATGTTAGTCCAGAATTATGATTGCCTTCATGTTTCAGCTGCACTCTTAATGTTCTGTCATAAGCTCTGGTTGACTTTTTCATTTGTGTTGCAGAAGAATATAAATTGCGCAATTAGATGCATTGTATTTGTAAAGATGTGCCTAGTTTAGTATGCAATTTTTTAAATCTTGATGCAAGTTCATTTAGTATTATGTATTATCTGTCATCTTTCTAAGGAATGTTGGTTTTTATCATTCTTGGTGTCTCAAAAGTTATAACTTATTTTCTCATTATATAGGCAAAATTCTTGTATGGAAACAAGTTCACTCCAGAGGAAATGCTAGACATGAAGCTCATGATTCAAAGCAACCTGTACAAATATCTCAGCACATTACTTGAGGGTCGAGAGCGATTTGAGGATGAGTCTTTAGAGGAGAAAAAATCTCTTGCTCTGCATGCCGAGAAGTCTATCCAAGGTTTGGGCTAACATTTCGCCCTTGTGCACATGTTAGCTATGTAATTCTTTGTTTATTTATAGTCCATTTCACCAGATTGCTCTTTTATCCTATTAGACTTTCCATGTTCGTTTTCAATTAATATTGGTCTTTTTTGCTTGACAATGTCATTATGGGGTTGATGTTTTATGAATTATTCCATTTATATCATTTCTTTTTATCTTTATTCTGAATTTTCTGCACAATTTGGACATTTAGGATTCGTTTTATATTACCACTACAGTGTATTCTTCATAATCATGACACTTTGATCTTTTTAAAGTTTTCTCAATTAATGTCACTGCTGTACTTGCAATACTAGCTTGCTTGCCTCTCCGCTGCATGAATATTGCACAAGCTTAAATCTTGTTATAAATACCTTAACTAAAATGCCATATTCCACCCATCTGTGGCTGGGATACTGAACAAACTTTTATTCTTATCAAGAGCTACCTCCTTTGTCAACTCAACACCCCCCCCCCCCCCCCCCCCCCAAAAAAAAAAAATTATATTTTGTTATGCTTTCTCTTACTCCTCTTTGACGCCCTTACATATAAATCAAAGTACTTTTCCAAGGTCCTTTAAGATTATTGGTGCACATTCCAACACCTTGCAAGTTAATTCTCTATGACTTTGACCTCAAATCTACCACACAGCCATTTTAACTTCCGCACCATTGTGATGTTAAATTTATTTGCCTAAACTCTTTCTTAGAGTTCCTGTCTATAGAACAGTACTGGAATGACCATCTTTCTTCAGTATTTCCTGCGAGTCTCTTACCATTTGAGAGACAACATTCTAGTTTTTGTTCTCCGCTTCATTCATTGCTAAATCTATATACATCTGCCGCATTTCTCTATTCTTCTATATGAAAGATCCAAGCAAGTGAAAGTGACTCAACTAAAGCATCTGTTGGACAAGAATTGTTATTGGGACCTCCCTCGTTTTTTCCCACCAAATTTTCATTCTTCAGACTCCATTTATGACCTGTATTCTTGCTTTCCTCCATGATATAAGTTGCATTGAACCTATTCTCTTTTTATCATTTAACAACATATTATCTACAATCAACATATATAATAATATCCAGTGTCACATGGGCTTTTGTTTCCAGCTCGAAGAATGCATGTTGAGCACATATCAATTAGTTGGATGCATATTAAATGATTGCAAATTTTAAGGATAAGTTGGCATTGAACACTTATACCAATGAGTCCAACTTGCATTGCAAATTAAGAAATTGGTTTTGTTATTAGTGAAGCTTCATCAAGGATGGAGGTATTGAAAAACCTTTGTAAAATGTCATACACCTTGTATCCTCAAGACCTGGATTTAGGATATGAGGAACTAGAATTTTGATAGTGATACCATTAATAAGATGTATAGTAACTAACCATTTCGTTTTTTTGAAGCTTTTAGAGTAGAAAATATACCTACCTTTACCTATGATGAAATAAAATTAACAAACTTATTTATCATAATTATACTTGTGACTAGTTCCTTGGATCTGCTGCTTCATCTGTCGTCATCTATTTGCTTAATTCTTTCACATTTCAAAATAAGCATTAAATGAATTCTGATCTTTAAAATATTTCAAAAGTGACATCATGAATTGATAAATCACTACTATGACATATGTTAAGTGTTAACTTAAGTGTTAACAACAGAGAAACATATTCTCAATTTTATATGAAGGATGAACCACCATCTATATTACCTTAAAAATTTACTATTTATTACTTTGTTACTCTTTGTCCCTGCATAGCCTTGTGCCACTTAGTTATGCATTTGATTCGACTCTAGTGTCCTTGTCCATGCAAACAACTGGTCTCCTTAATGTTTGCCATGTTTTTCAGAGGCCTACATCGAGGCTCAAAAAGTTCACACCTTGAAGCTTGGCTAGGAAGAGATGATATAAAGCTAATGTTTGTATACTGACTTGATTTTGATATTCAAATATCATAGTCTTGAAGGCACTCATTGTAATCTATCATAATTTACTTGTACCATGCACATTTAATTTTTTTTCAAAATTACTTATTTTAATCTCAGCCAGCAGTTTGATAATAATGCTAGTTATATATGTAAGCTATCCTTGCTCCATGTCATCAAGTAAAATATTTATTTCGAGAACTTACCATTGTTTTTGAAGTCCACTGCATATTTTGGTGGATCATTATGTACTTTATGAGCAGAGACATATATTTTCTTAAATATCCTCATATTTTAAGTTGCAAGCTGTGAGGGGATTATGCCAGAATATTTACATGATACAATGAAGTAAAACATTTGATGTGAAATGAAATCAGGGGAAGGAAGAGTTGAGGAAAGTAACAAATGCATATACTCAATCAATCAAAGGTTGAAACATTTTTCTGATTGGCTGCTGGAAATTATGGCTATGGGAGATCTGGATGCCTTTTTTCCTGCTGCAACGCGTGAGTATGCCCCTGTAGTGGAGGAGGTTTGGAAAGATCCTGCTATTCAAGAGACATACAAGAGAAGAAACGAATTACATTTTCTTCCTGATGTTGCAAGTTACTTCTTAGACCGGGTATGTTTCAACTGAGCCTTTTAGTGCATTCTTTGTTACAGAAATAAATTTCAATCAACTTTTCTTTAGCTTATTATAACTATTGAATGTTTAATTTTGAATTATATTGCCAATATGCATTTGCAATTCTACTAACTTTTTCTTTGCTTATTGTGGTTGCAGAACTACATGTTGCTATCATTTTATGAATTTTTCATGTCTACTTCTCTTTAAGCTAGCATCAGGATTATGTTTCTAATAGAAAAATGATACCAACAGGATCTCCATTTTATATGTTTTTAACTGAAGCAAAATGAATTGCATATGTTCGAATCAAGGTTTTAAGCACTGGTGGATGCTGGAAAGTGTCAGCTGGCGCTACTGTTTCTGAGCCAATACCAGCACCTGCACCAGCAATCACCCTTAATGTAGAAAGTCTTTTCATTTTAGAAGTTCATTTATTTTTCAAAGTTCGTGCCTTGTAACTACTAGAGATCATGTTTATGTATGTAGGTAGGGTATTCTCTACCTTCATGTTTAGAATTTTTTCCCCTAAATTCAATAAGTAAACAGAAGAAGATACTGAAGCATATTAGCCAAATCGGTTATAGTCATGCTCCATTTTGTTGCTATGCATGATCATATTGTCAAAGAAGCAAAAACAATTATTCTACTAGTTAAACATGTTGTTCTAATGCGTAATTTTGTCCTATGCATGACTACGACTGAAGGCAACAATTTTCCAAAAAGAATCTACCTTGCACTCAAAATGGGTTCAGGAAGCAACACTGATAATGAATACTGTAACTTATTCAGGAAAGCTCTACAAACTAAAGGAATCTGATGGCCAGAAAAGGAAGGTGCAAATTAGAAAGAAAATAAATAAAAAATCTATCATGTCAAGGAAAATGTTGATACTGCTTGGCTGAGAGTATTGATGTTGTCATCTGTCGTCCATTATCTGCACTCTGTTACTGTAAGATATTTTGAACACCCATTCCCAACCTTAGACTGGATCATCAAATATGCTTCTCTCTTTCATATCTTTATGAGTTCCTCTTTTAAGTGATAATGCATGATCAGAATGCATTCATGCATCGGCAAAGATGTCAGGAACAAAAGTTTGATGATCATGTCCTGATTGAGAATACAATTGTTTGCAGGCTATTGAAATATCGAGCAATGAATATGAACCTACTGAGAAGGACATCCTATATGCTGAAGGAGTCACCCAGTGCAATGGCCTTGCTTTTGTCGAGTTCTCTTTGGATGACCGGGGTCTAATGTCTGAGCTGTACAGTGAGAAGTTTGATTGTCCTCCCCCCTCAATGAAGTAAGCCATCTTGTCTTCATTTTACTCCAATTCTGTTAGATCAACTGACATGAAAATTATGTTTTGACAATAACATTCGCCTTGACCAATTATATGTGACATTTGATTGGAGATTCAAATAAATTAGATTTTCTTAGATGGCTCATTACCATAGTTTACCTAGTAAAGGTCCTTAACGTTCAACTAGGTCCCAATTAATGAACAGCTGCAACAATCCTTTAATATCAGCCCTGTGAAGTGGACATCTGGAACTCCTGGGGGCTGTTGCTCTCAGAATTCCCTAAGGCTATGGTTCAAAATAATATTACTCTGGAGAATGTAGGCTTTGCTTTAAGTTTAAATCCATATCTTTCTTTATTCAGGTATCAGCTGCTCCGAGTAAATTCCAAAGGATTGAGTGAAGGCTGCAAATGGTTGGAAATGTTTGAAGATGTCCGTGCCGTGATCTTTTGCGTCTCTCTAAGTGACTATGACCAAATGTGGTCTCGAGGCTCAGCTCCACTCGGCAACAAAATGATGGCAAGCAAAGAACTCTTTGAGAGTGTAGTGAGGCACCCTTCTTTTAGAGAGACTCCTTTTGTGCTCCTACTAAACAAGTATGACACCTTCGAGGAGAAGATCAACAGGGTACCATTAACAGTGTGCGAGTGGTTTGCAGACTTTAGTCCAGTAAAGCCACACAACACTAACCAGTCATTGGCCAGCCATGCATACTACTTCATTGCAGTGAAATTTAAGGATCTATATGCCTCAATCAGCGGCCGGAAGCTATTTGTATTTCAGACGAAGGCTCTCGAGTGCAATACTGTTGATGAGGCATTCAAATACATTAGGGAGGTCCTGAAATGGGATGATATGAAGGATGAAAATATTTTTGGGATCCTCGATGAGTCATTTTACAGCACCGATGCAAGCTCTTCTCCATACCTTAGGCAACTATGATATGCTTTAACTCTTTCTGTGGGTGGAGTTAATTCAACAGCCTAGTGATTCAGGAGCTGACCTGTATCTCAGAAGCCCAGATCTGTAACTGGGGTTTAACCTTTTTATGTCAGACATGGAATGGGTGCCATGTAATGGTGGGGTGATGTATGGTGACGGGGAAATGCTGTAATCTATCTACTGAGGGTGCATAATTGGCTGACTGGTTGCTGTATATTAGTGCATAACTTACATTGAGGTATAATTACAGCGTTTGCATTGCTTCATCCCATGAGAGGACATTTTTGTGGCCTTTGGTGAACCTTTTCGATTTGTCTGAAATGGTTGATACTAGAAGATACAATACGAAGTACTCAGGTATCCATTGTGCAGAGAGCCCCTCATTAAAGCCGTCAACCCTCTTATCCAGTCATCTGTAATGTACTTTTAGCAGTCTCAAAAATAAAATTGTTGAAAAGATTAAATCATATAACTGTAGTTCATGAAACTACTATCAATATTTACTCGCAGATGTAGTTGTAAGCATTTTAATTTCGACTAAAGTGGAGCTACGATGGTTTATCAGGTCATGGTGACCAGCTATTCTCATAGCAGAAAGCCTGATGAGGGAATTAGCAGCACCCCGCAACACCAGAGCTTGGAAGGGTAACTGGCAAGCTTAATTGGCTCTAGACGCCTATACTGGTATTGCCACAATTTACATGGAGGGTTGGATTAAGTGGAGGTCCAGAATATTGTCGATGCTGATCAAGGTGAAATCACCAACTTGTTCATGGTAACAATATTTTTGGAATAATTATAACTTCTGTCCACAAGCCAGATAACCGTATTATTCGAGAATTATTCAACTATGCATGAATTGTATAGGATTAGATTACTCACAAATGTCATGCTTAGGATTATGAAAGGGAATTCTGGAAAAAGGAAAAAAGTTTTATTATTTGCGACTTCAATATGCTTTCTTTCTCCTTTTTGTAAGAATAGGATGTTTCCTCACCATCAGATAAATGCCTTCAACCACTGTCATGCTGGCGTATTTGTCTTAATCAAGCTTGCATGGTCTTAATAGTATAATTTACAGGAGTTCTAAATATCAATGACACAAATTTGTCAAAAGAATTTCAAAACTTACAGTTTTATAAGAAAACGTGCACAATCTGGATACTTCTTGAACAATTCTTGAATAAATTTACTCATTTTTCAATTGACAGACCAATAGCGTCGGCGGGTGGCAACAGGGGCCAAACATTTCTGTTTTATGGTGCAAAAACACCACATTCTCTAACAAAGGAAAAAAAATACCCATCAAATTTGCAGATGAAAAAAATAATTTAGTCTTTAAAGCAAAATCCCCTATAATTTTGCCACTGTTTCCCTATTTTTCATTTTGATCTTCTCAGCCTTCTCTGTACACGGTTAAAGTAATTGGTATATTAGGACACAAGGCTACGTTTCTTATTGATATCTTTTTCTGGTCCAACATTGTGGAACTCTTGGTGAACTTTCCATATCTCCCCTGCTGTGTGTGTGTGTGTGTGAGAGAGAGACTCTCCATATCTTTTTTCTTGCTTCTGAAAATCCCTGTTCAATAGCATTAAAGGCAAAATTATGCTCCCTATAGCTCTTAATGGAAAACAGGCACGAAAAACTTTACCCCCATAGTCGACAGCAGGGAATGGAAAATTTTACATTACACACCCTGTTTTAGATAGCAGGGTAACTGATGCAAGCTATAACCGACCCAAACAGAGTTTACATTATGATACTGTTAATTGTACATGTACAGCAGCCGGATGCTGCATTACACATTGGCTCAAAGTGACAGTGGAGAATTATAACGTCAAAGGAGACTGGAACCTGATAAAAGTTTCGTAATTTCACTTGACTATCGTGGATATCTTTTCCACTTACCGAACCTTCAAGGCGTCATCCGCAGACCATGCATGGATCTCAAAGAAAACCATTGCGGCTTCAGGAAGTCTAGTGGCGTGGTCCAGAATTGTATCTCATGAAATGCAGCACTTGTTCTTGAGCGGAGTTTCAGGAGTCTGACACTAGGAACTCGGCAACTGCCTGATAGAGCTGCGCTTCCTCAAATGGCTTGGAGACGTAACCATCCATACCACATTTCAGACACTCTTCATATGTTGCTTGGATGACATCGGCTGTCATGGCTAGGATCGGCAGGTGCCATTCAGTCCTCGAAGAACCTTCCTCTGGAACAGTTCCTGCTCTGATCCTAATCTTTTCAGTTGCCTTACTCTCCATCGAGCGTATCTGCCGAGTTGCCTCAAACCTGTTAAAAACAGGAACACACATTTCTCATGGATTTCATTCCTTATGTGGAGAAACCGATGGATATAGATGTCATGAGTAACATTAAGAAATTTTTCTTTACAGGACATCTGCTACTTGTGCAAGATCACAGGAAATTCTTTTTGTCAACATCCATTAGCACTGGTGTTAAATACGAATTGTCAGCAAAGGATGGCATTTGATTGCTAACAAACCAGATTTTGAAAGAAAAATAAAATGGTCAAATCGAGAGACAGAAATAGTTGCAGGAAAGTTACCTAGAGTTCCTGATAGTTCAGCCTCTAAGAAACTTGATATAGATACATTATTCTAAAAAGAAAAGAAAAACTTATTCAAAAAAAAAAACACATTTGCAACAGTACTACATTAGCAAGAAAAAATTATCATTTCACTGCAAGGGCCCGATGCTGAGTCAATATAATATAACACTTAGGAGTTAAAGTGCCAAAACCTACAGTCAAGTGTCCTTCCATGAAAAATACCAAGCAGTGCTAAAAAATGCCGCTTCTGCTGTGTCAATTCTGGCACTTCAAAAAGCACCAATTTAAAGTGTCAAGACAACACTACTTGTGTTATGCTCCACCTCGCCTGAGAGTTTTCGCATGATCGCAGTCAGACCTGGGCCATTTATAGCATGCTGAACCATTTTTCCCATCTAAGATGCTTGCATAAGGGTGCATAATATGGCGTACTTCTGACCTATGTTTGTGTGCATAAGAGGTTGTTGGAAGGGTTTTCTAGAGAAGTATAACCTATTTGACGGAATTGATCAATGGATAACTGATTATCCATAGTGTGTTGCCAACAATTATTTAGTTGATTTAGTTTCTATTTTGGAACAACTACAGAAAGAGAATAATTTTCATATCAAAGTTTACCGTCTCGGTACCGCACCCCATACCGGTGCCACACTAGCACAGTATCAGTACGATACGAAATTTTTTTGGCGTACCGAGTGTCGGTACGCTATCCGTATCAGAAACCGGTACCGAACCGGTATGGTATAGTACGGTATGCCCCGTACCGCCCGGTTTGGGCCGGTACGGCATACCATGGTTCATATACAAGACATACTTACCCACAGATAGCTTGACTAATCATCACTGTTTATGCCAACATGCATCATGCTTGTTGAGCAAGTTACTCCTTGTTCATTTATAGACTCTTCACTATGTTAACACAGAGATGGTGGTGCTACCCTAGCTATGTATTCTTATGGCCATGGAACATTTGGCAAGCAACGGTGGAACAAAAATTATACAACCAACAAGAGTCTAAAAGAACCCGTTAATACCTTATGATAAGAAGGTCAATAATTTTATGCTATGAAGACCAATTATAATGGTTGTCTTCTTGCATAAGCAGTTAGCTTGAATTTTAATAGTGATTAGGAATTATTTGACATTGGAGAAAGCAATGTCAAGTATTAAGATCAATAATTTGGTTCTAACAAGGAAGAATGGCATTTTAAAGATGCCAATGCTTAACCTTAGTTTACATGGCTCTTTATCATTGCTCTGAACTAAAAAGAAATGGTCTAGCATTGGATTTGTGAAGAAGCGAAAATTATCGGAAACTCGATATTTCAGCTAGAACAAAGAGGCTTCCTCTGCTCTACCTCTACACCCTGTGCAAAACATCATTCTTCTCTCACAAATCAAGGAGAATAGGCATGGTAAGAAAGACTACCCCCATTTCTGCTCTTTTCCTTTTCTTCTTCTTCCTTTGTTCTTTTTTCTACCCATTGCCTCCTATCATTATTTCACATATAAATGTCTTTCTTTCACCTTTCTATCTGCTATTTTGTAGTTACAGAGTTGATACTTGTTGTCTTTTGTGAGGTTAGATACTTTACTCATCAGCCTCACCTTTACACTACCCTCTTTGATCTAGACAATCTATGTTTTTTTTCCTTCAAAAAAGGTTATTGCTACAGTGGATTGTCACCAAAGAAATCGAGGAAAAACTTTGTTTGTTCTCTAGTCGGTTCTTTTCAATGCCTACGATATTTGGCTTTCATACTGCCACCTATTTGTGGTTGCAGTTTGACAAGTTGCTGGTCTTCCAAAATTTATAAGATCACCATTGACAAGCATCACATTTTGTGAAAATGCACAGTGATGCTTGGCCTAGGGGCAGTTCAAACAGGCATTGCTATCCCTCTTGAGGATTACACATGAATAGGTGCCCGACATATCTACCCATAAAGACAGGGAAAAGATGTGGTAGACTAATTTCATTGGTGCTCTCAAGGAGAAAAAAATATATTCACTTTAAAATATCTAGCTCTTTCCAATTTAAAAGTATACAAAAAGATTTGGAGACAGAGTTCAAAGAACATCAATATTGATGGGAATAAATGCTTAAGGGTTCCTCATGTCTGTTCCAACCACTAGGAACCGTTCAAATATAACTTTGCCTTTAAAAGACACTAATCTGGTAATATTGGAGCAAAATTATCAAAATCTGTAAAGGGCAGGTGTAAAAATTTTCATAATTAAGTAGAGAACCTGCAATGCATTTGTGTCAATATAAAAATAGCTGTTTACATACCCGTCCATCTCTGGCATTTGAACATCCATAAAGCAGGCATCAAACTTGTGGGGCACTTGGAGGAGAGAGAGAGCATCCTTGCCACTTTCAGCACACTCCACCTTTGCCCCGTATTTTTTCAGGACACCTGCAGCAACTCTGAGATTCACCTTATTATCATCAACCACTAATATATTCTTTCCATCTAGCAGACCATCAAGGGAAGCTGATCCTTTGAGCGTATCTCTAGTTTGCTGTTTCCCCATTCCTAGCACTTGCTGAAAGCATGCGGCCACTGTGCTTGCTCTTAGAGGCTTCATGATCACAGTGTCAAAATCCGATGCAGCCTTTGTTTTATCAGATTCAGATGTCACAAGAAGGACCACCTTGGGTATTTCAGTGACGCAGCCATTCTCTTTCCATTGTAATAGTTGATTGCACAAGCAAACATCCACTTTAGTATCCCATGAATCATGCTCAATTAGCAAAATGCATGGTTGTTTGCTATCTGTACTGTAGAAATAACAAGAGTATTATGGTAAGGGGAGACCTAAACAACCCATACTGCAAACAAAAAATAATCAATGCAATAGGAAAACAGATAAGTAGAATGGCCTATGAAGTTTGCAAGACTCTGTTTTTTCTTTCGATAAATCTGATTTTCTTTTTTGGGTCAACAAAAGAAAATTTACAGAGAAAAAAATGGTGGGATCATTCATATGTGCAGAAGACTTTCAGTACTGAATGAATGGAAAAACAGGATAACAAATTCCATGGCACCTAGGTTGTATTTTAGAAGGGAGAAAATTAGTGAATGTTGTCAACAGAAATAATGAAAAGTAGAATCTCATCATATAAAAAAAGAGAACCACCCAAATGCCACCCAGATGTGGATGTGTGCATGCAGATGTAATTTACATGAGAGACATACTAAGTAAAGTCCACAATGATAACTACCAACAACCATAGAGAGATTACCAAGATCTCAAGCAACCATTTTGTCCTTGCACTGCATTAAGCGCCGCATTGATGGTACCAACACATTCAACACTTATGCCCAACCTTTGTAGATGGTATCTTGTTACAGCACCTCTAACTGGTCTTCTATCAACTAAAATTGCTCTTATTCCTCTAAAACAGGTAGGTAGAGCCTCAGAAAGATCTCTCTTTGTATCACCACCTGCACTCTTGTCACATCTTCGGAGGACAGCAGTGAAAGTGAATGTGCTTCCAATATGAGGGCGACTTACAAAATTTATTTGCCCACCCATCAGTTCAACCAGACACTTACTGATGCTCAAGCCAATACCAGTTCCTCCATAATTCCTGGAGGTCGAGCTGTCAGCCTGCATAAAAGGTGTGAAAACTCGATTCTGGGCATGAAATGGGATCCCTATCCCAGTATCCTCTACAGTTACCATGAGAGTTACTTTGTCAGCATAATTGTCATATGGCATCCCATTATCAGATGGACGAGGCAAGGTATGCTCATGAGAAAGTAACATTCTAAAATTTTCCCAACTGTTTCTACTGTCAGCGGCTTCTAAACCACTTAAAGTATCAAATACAGTACTGGTGGATGTAATTTTGGCTTCACCTGAATGCCCATTCAAGCCTGTTTCAACTTTTGCATCTATGACCATATTTGAATGCTCAGCCAGATGAACTTGGACAAAAATGTGGCCACGTTCAGTAAACTGTGACATTGAAAATAAATAATTGATTAGCTGTTGTAAATTACCTTTTCTTAGTTACTAGAAGACTGGATTCGGCAATGGCCCTAATGATGAGTATAACTTGATATCACAGTTTCTGTGTCCATAACCTTGATATGAAATCATAGATCTTGGTATGCTGAGCTCTAAACTTCATAATAGAGAGGGATAAAAAAGAGTATCCAATGATATTGCTATAAAAACACGGCATACTTACTTTGACTGAATTTCCCACAAGATTTGTGATTATTTGACGAAATCTCCCTGGGTCACCCATAAGAATTTCGGGAACTCTGTCAGAAACATATACAGCGAGCTGCAGTTTGCAAAAGAAGCATCATAACTGGAAAGGTCAGAATCCATGAAAGGGAAAAAAAATAAAGAAACCCTATACCGACTCAAAAAGATACTTTTGACGAGCATTAATAATATAATGAAAATACATAGACTAAAGATGCAAACCTAAGCAACAACAAAAGCAGTAGGGAAACGAATCGAAATGATAACTACTATGATCATCACACTGGTCATGCATGTGGTATTTGACAACTAGCATAGCGGTAAAGCTCACCTCAATCCCCTTCTCTCTCGATTTTGCAGAAAACAAAGATATTACATCATCTAGGATTGATCGCAGGTCAAATGGCACTGACTCTATCTCTAACTTGCCAGCTTCAATTTTTGCCCGGTCAAGCACTTCATTAATCAATGATATCAATGCCTTCCCACAGACTTGAGCAGTTTGGGCATAATCCTTTTGGGTTAGATTTAGGTTGGTATCTAGAAGCATGTCTAGCATCCCTGGTATAAAAGATGACAGTAGTCAGCTTTCAGGTTATGAAGGGTTTTATTTGTCTATCCACAAAAGTAGAACCCAGTCATAGGCGGAACTAGAGATTACCTAGCACACCATTCATAGGAGTTCTGATTTCATGAGAAACTGTTGCAAGAAACTATCATTATGGAAACAAAACGATGATTTAGGTCAAATCATATGGTTCACTGATTGCACAATGATATTAAACAAAATATTAAACCTGAGATTTAGCAACATCTGCAGCCTCTGCCTGTTTTTTTAGCTCCTCCATTTTTCGACAATCTTCCTTAACATTGTCATAGCGATTCCAAGCAGCATATAATATATATCCTGCTAGCATGCAGATCACAAAGACACCAGAAGGGGTGGTAATGGCAGACAATGGAATGGGAGGCTTCTTACTATACCTAGTCAACGAACCGCAAGGTATGAGTCCATAAGGAAATGTAAGATCAACCTTGTATCTCAATATATGATCTAGGTATGCTTACCTGCATTCCATTTGGTGCCTCCGAAATGGATCCCCAAAATCAAGCATGCTGACGTGTGACAATGACATATAACCATCAGGGAATTGGGATCCATACATGACCAAGGGCTCGGAAGTGTTAGTGACATCATACACATTTACCATAATATCCTGATTTCCAGCAAGCTGCCTCAGCAAGTTTTCCACAAGTGATTCAACATCAAAAGCTCCTCCAAGATATCTAGTTTTGAAGGGATATATCAATTATGAACAGTTGAAACAAAGGAAACAACACTTTTTCAAAATGAAAGAGATACTTAACAAGTAGAAAATTTTAATGAGTACCAGTTTGTAGGCGCTCATACTTGTTATCAGCACGATAGAGAGAAAATGGGCACTATTCTCAATAACCTTGGCTCATACTACTTGTTGGTGAAAGGTTTAGTTCTTACCATGTTGAAATCTCAACTTAATCTTTAGATGAAATAGTAAAGGGAAGTAGACTAAAATAAAACTTCTCTCTAAAAGGTACCTTGCAAACCAGCTTCTTTACAGAAAATTAATTACTAGGACACATATTTGCTTGCGATAATGATGTGTTGATTTCTCCAGCCCTGTTTGTTAAATTTCTAAGATATTGCATTCAGTAGATTCTACCAAATAAGTTATTGGCATCAAGCAATAATGTCTGAATTGGATTAGAAAGAAAAATAGTGGAAACTGGGTTAACATTTACTAGTGGTAGAATCCAGAGTTTGGAAAATCTAACATCCTGGAAATAAATCTTAACAGGTCATCCAACCATTATGGCCAATCAACTGATATAATTCGACACCCCGCCCCTCCAACCAAAAAAAAAAAAAAACAATAATTTTTTCATGAAATTGTTAAGCCTAATATAGCAAAAATGCATCAGTAGGCAAATCCAGTTATAAAAGGGAAGGAATTGTGGCCTCCCGAATTGGACAAAAAAGAATCAAGAGTTGGGGCGTGCTTTATAGTTTAATTCCTGAAAATCTAAAAGCTGGAGTATACTGATAGAATTATTTTTTTCTTCTTGACCTTGAGCTAATTCATCACAACTAGGAGAAGACATCCAGTAAGCAAACGACATGGGTTTCAGGGTAATGATGCAAACTGTACTCATATTCTATAAGATGATATTTCATGGGCCTTTTTTGTGTTTCTATCTGATAAACCACGATCCAAAGCTGAATCGTTCATATATACAGACAGGTTCAATCCACAAATCAAGAGAAGGTAAAAGTATATATGGCCATACATTGGAATAGATCTAAGCAGAATGCTCACCCTGCAGTTGCTTCTACACATTCTTCTACCATTGCATCAGCAGGAAGACCCGAGCGATATACCGGAAATGTTAAGACCACACCCAGATGATTGGATCCCAGCAGTCTGAATGGGCTTGTAAGAACAGCTTTGCCAGTAGCCCTGGCCCTTAAGATATTTTCTCGATCCTCCTGCAATGTAAGCAGGACATAATGTAACACTATCAAAAAGATAGCAACGTGAGAAGTCAAGAAAAGAAGCCCTCTAAATTGTCAACAAACCTCTCCAGACATCATGTCAAGAGCTTCAATATAGGATATGGTCTCCTGAGAATATATCACAGGCGCATACTCATCTTGAACTGGCGATGGCTCTCGTTTCATAGTCTTGATCATCCACCCTTGCTGACTTTCAAATAACTCTCTTTCAGAATGAACAACCCGTTGAGCATATGCCACTCCACTCAACAATGGCCGCTCGAATGCCGTCCTCGCTGTATAATCTGCAAATGTCTCCTGAAAGCAAACTCTGATCAGGAAAATACCAGCCAACTCAAAAGTTGGCATACAAAACAGAGGAATCAAAAAAAAAAAAAAATGGTAAGCAAAGAGCACTGAGAATATAGAGCTGGACCAAAGATCTAAGGAATTAATTTAAAAACAATAATACTTCAAGGGAAAACTAAACAATTTGAATCAGAAAGTAACTGCAATGAAGAAACCATATTAAAAGAACGACAATTGCAGATGACGTTCATCTCTAGCTTGGCAATCCCAAGAGAGAAAATTCAAACAAGATCAGACCTAAAGTACCACCATAACAAGAAAGAAAACAATGACCGTGTCTATGTATCACCATTTAAATTTATCAAAGAGAAAACCATAAACAATTCATGGAAGGAAAGAAGTTTATAATGGAAGAAGGCAAATCTAATGAATGCAAAGAATGTGAAAAGATGAAAAGAACTTGATAGATAAATATGAACTAATCTATCACAGCATAGCTCTATCTCTCCCACCTGATCGAGGGCGGGCGGGTGCTTCTGGTAGTGGAAGGTGGAGACGAGGATGGCGAGGGCGTGGACATGGTTGACGCTCACTGCAAACTGGTCCTGCAACATCCTTGCGCGCTCCTCGCACATGCTCACGAGGGACTCCTCAGCCTTCCTCATGCTCACTCTCCCGAGGTACCAATGGAGTCCCACCCATATCCCCACAGAGGCTGCCACCCACAGCACCACCATCGCCTTGCGGTTCAGCCACCACTTCCGCTCCCCTGCCGCCATCTCCGCCATTAAACCCGCAGCAAGAGCTTTCAACCCTTCTCCCTCCCTTTCTCCCCCACTTCATACCAAGTAAAAATCCCAGCTTTTTTTTTTTTAATTCCTTCCTCTTTCTCTTCCCAGAAGGAATAAACAGGGGGCAAGTCCGTGACTTCTTCTCCACTCTCTCTCCACTCTTTCAACTGAGAATTAACAAGGGAAAACGTATGAATGAAAGAGAGGACGGAAAGAGTACTACAAAAGAAACAAGATGGGAAAGGAGAGCTCACGAATTCCAAAGCGAGGGATCAGTGGGCAAAGACTCCGGCCTTCTCTTCGTCTGCTATCGCTGCCAAGGCATCAAAGCTTGGGGGTGTGAGGACAAGACCGCAGCTTGTTCCCTTGCGCTCAAATCAAAGAAGAGGGAGGAGAACTGGAACAGCGAAGCAGAGGAGGAGAAAAGGTGGCAAGGAGACATGTCGATCGGTCTCCTTTTTTTTTTTTTCCTGGGTGGGATGGATGAATATTCGAGACAACTCGCTTTCCCGAATGCGACTGAATCGAATTCGTGGATTTCGCCAGATACGCGGCAATTAAACTATTCGGATCATCTCGCTATTATGATCTCTAAATCTCCACCCCCAGGCCCACCAATAGATTTTTTATTACTATATTCTCTTTCGCCTTCTTTAGTTCTTCCCTCTCTCCTTTCTCCGTATTCGGGTCAACAGAAGGGGAAAAATTCGGGCCTTCTATCTCCTTCTACTGCTACTCCAGCTCGATCACAAACTAGGAACACACCGATCAGAGATCTGAGTTCAAGGAAAAAACCCTCGTTTTTCCTTTTTTTTCCCCCTTCTCTTTTGTCATCGGTTCAAGCGAAAATGCCGAATTTTTTGTCATTCTCCACGATCCAAAATCTCTTTTTTGAAGCTTCTAATGACCAAATTGCTTTATTTCTTTCCGTAACTCAAATTTTTAGGGTTCTAAAGAGATATTCGGATCCGAACATATGAAACCGAGGTACAGGGTTTCATTTCTCCAACTTTCGATTTCTAAGGGTTTTGCGGCACCTGTTAGGGCTTAGGAGAGAGAACTCGGATTACTGGATCTCTCCTTGTCTCGATTCAATTCCTTTATGGCGGGAGGGGGATGGAGACCAGGAGTTACGGTTAGGGTTCTCAAGAGCTAGGGTTATACGCTTAGGTTTATTATTATTATTATTATTATTATTATTATTATTATTATTTATTAAGTACAACAATGCTTAAGCTGCTCTAACGGAGGTGCAGCTAGCAAAATCAAGAGTAGGAAGATGACAAAGCAATGGAGAAGCGGATCTCGGTCTGTCCCAAAGATCTCTTTGGAATGCTAAGCCACACCATCCAATAGATATCATAGAGCAGGGGTTCCCATGTCCTCTCTGCCTCTCTTTCTAATTCCAGCCGATCATCATTGCTGAGTCTCTCTCAAGAAAAATACGTTTAAAAATACGTTTCGTCCTCAACATCCTCGCATAGATGATGCTCTCTCTCATATTGTCCTGAGCTCTATCTTACCGTTGTCAAACTAGCTGTGCTTCGCCCTCCGATAATGATGAACTTAGGGTCATGACTCCTGATTATAAAATCAATACCTACTCTATCCCCATCAACGGATGATACCATCAAAATTTGGGTGGGGGTCTTGAGAGACGGGTGTGACAGCCCCACGAGCTATAAACGTACCATAATACCCCCACCTAACGGTGGCCTTTCTCGTGGCCGCCCTTTAAAGGAAGGGGTATTTTCGTCCATCTCAAGCACGGGAAAGTCGAAACGGATGGCACACGGACGGAGTGGCTGTCGGCGGCCATATGTACACTCCACCAGGATTATATTATTAAATATTGACAATTAATGATTAAAATATCACTTTTATTTGTCTGGTAAATACGTTGGTTTTTTTTCCTTTAATTTTTCTTTCATCTCCTGCGGTTGGCAACTGATTTAATCATGAATTAATTGAATCACAAGCAAGTTCTTAATCAAGAATTAAATCAGTTCAATTCAATTGCAAGTAAAAAGAGACACGTATTCCAGGCTTTTAAAAATATAAAATAATATTATATAATAATTTGAATCATAGTTGTTTCTCTTGTGGATTATTCTTTTGATTTTTTTTTATATATTTTAATCCTCCACATTTTTCAGAAATGTAGTTGAATTAATCTTTGTATATTGCAAATGTTATCTTTATTCCAAGACATGCAAATGCTTTCTCATATTTTAAAATATATTTTATCAATATATATATATATATATACACACACACCACGAATTAAGGTATATATATTTTTTTAAAAAATAAGAACAACAGTGAGAGAATACTAACCAAATGATTATTGTTAGTGGCTTTAATTATGTTATCTTGTCAGAGGGCTAATAATTGCCTAAACCAACTTTTTGGAACGGATTAGTTTAATACGCCATTGTGGCCTTACAAGGACAAAGACTAAAGTAATGCAATCAAAATTAAAGACAATCTGGCAAAATACCTAGTAATGTTATACTAAACGGTACATCTAGTTTAATAAAAAAATGAAATAGTACATGTACATGTTGCTAAATATTAATACAGTACAGTACTATATTTCTAAAGGTGTTGAACATCAAATAAAGCTCATTATTCTCTCAAAAATAACAAAATAATATCTAAAATTAATTTCTACATCAATAACCGATTTAGTATATTTTGTCAGGATATAAAGGACAGATCAATCATCATGATAAAAACCGAGATGGGAGTTTCATGATAAGCCTCCAGCTCCATTCCGGTCTTCTAGGGGTAGGCTTGAGGCAATGGTCCAACTCAGAAGACTGTAAGCTCACAAGGTGTTATTTTGTGAAAGGTTCTGGTGGATCAGTCAGACCTTCAAGGGGAGAGGTACTCACATGCCATGATGGTTGGTTGTAAAATTGTGAAAGATAAATGACATATGATAAGGTTTTACTTGTTGTCATGATCCTCATGGAGTTTACTTAGATCCATCTTTAAATATCTTTTTGAGAAAAATCCATCTTCAATTACAAGATCCTCTTAGATACTAATGACCGATATATATATATTGCTAAGATGGGCAATTCACGCTGTTTTAATATAAATTTATCTAAAAAAAATCAAAAAATGCTATATTTGTTTTAAAGACATCAATTATAATGGCACCGCTATTCATATAAAAAAATATTAAAAGCTATAACTTCTCATTTCATAAATATATTTTAATTTTTAGCTAGTACACTTTACTTGTTCCTCTATCTTAAGTAAAAATTAAATTAATTAAAATATTTTATTTAAAAAATAAAACTTAAAAATCATCTAAAAAATAAAAGCAGGACAAGTTTTACGACTAACGAATTTGCAAAGAACATGTTCAAATGCTGAAGTAGTTTGCATTGTTCTTGATCAAATAAGTGTGGATGATTAAACTTTTGAAATTGAGACGGCAAATGAAGTGGTGCTGTTGGTGTGTAGCAGATGAGAGCTCACTTGCTTCCACCTTGGTCTAGTCTGGAGGGCTGCCCTTCAAAACAAATTGCAAGGTTAATATATATGCTCATACTTATTCTTTAATGAACATGAAGTCTTAGTAAAATAGTTTGGGCTTGCTATCATTCTCAAGGAGCGATAGCAAGCATTTGGTTTAATTTAGTTGATTCCATAAAAGATTTTGTTCTGAGTGAAGGTAGGAAATTCTAATGATTTATTGTATGCGATACATATGATTAATGATTCAGAGGTAGCATGCAAGCCAAGAACGAGTTTTAGTGCAACCTGATCAATGATGGAGATCTAATACGTACGGCTAATATCTAGTGGCTAGTGTACCATATCTAGTACTTTGCATGTTCCTTGCACTAAGTTGAGTAGTCATTAGTCCATGATTGCTTTATAAACCAAACAAGGATATTTGGACATGTTTACCTTTCAGTGGCTTTTGTCACCCCACAAACTATTGATGAGTCAAATGACAAAGGAACTTTTGAAGTCTGAACAGTTTGACAAAAAGAGGGTCCCTATTTAAAAAATATATATAACCCATGATTAACTTAAAACACCATATAAATTAAATTACTCTGCATAAAACTAGAGCTTCTGAAGTTTCAAAATCTGCATGTAAATTTACTTTCATAACCTAACTAAAGTATTAACATGCATAGGCTACCAAACAGGACTTAAAGCCTCATTTTTATACCCTCAAGGGTCCAAATGGTGTGATGCAAAGCTTCTGATATGATTCCTAACTAGCGAAAAAAAGAAGTCTTTGGTAGAGATAATGGTGTTGTAGACATGAAACTATATGAGATCATAGATTTCTTTTAGATTTGTTGGTCATTAAGATAGTATGGTATTACTAACTTGCTTGGATTCACTCATTCTATTTGTTTCTCTTCTAGCCATTCGAAATTTTAGTATGATTAAAAAAATATAGTTTTAATATTATATAATAATTCAAAATTTTATCTAAAAAATTAGATAAAATATATTATTTAGATATTTTGATTCTATATAAAGATTTAAAAAAAATTTATGCAAAATTAGATACAAATCTGCATGAATTTCATACTTGTACAGTAAATTTGGCTAGTTGCCCGGTAGAAAGATCTTTTCAAAATAAAATAAAAGATTTGGAGAAGACAGCCAAATCTTGTCAGGTGGCATATATCAAATCGAAGACAACCATGAACTTCAATGGTTCCATCATGATCCTCCAAACAACAAAAGCTTGGGGCCCACCAGTTAATGTCTCTTGATGCAATTGGTGTTCTTTTTCTCTTTTCTTCTTAAATAATGAGGAAATCGTCCACTAGAACTTATTCAGCCGTACAACTGCACTTTGCACCATTACCATATCTCCTTTATTTCTTATTTTTGGTTACGAATCGTGGCCAAGTACTCACTGTAGGCAAGTTGACCTTTAATTTGCTACATAGCTCTTATTCAATGTGCTAATATTATGTGAAGTTAATTACTAAACCAATAATTATAAAATTAAAATAGTGTAAGGTTGCTATTATTAGTAGCATTTGACGAGCAAAAGTAAAGAACTTGGGATGGTAGTTAGGCCTATCATTGTTTTGATGCTCACGTTTTATAATACCTAATACATAAAGCAACTTTTATATTGTTATATTTTTTTTATAAACTACTTTATTTTACTTCCAATGCTACGATGTCTATACATCTTTGAGGCCAAATCCTCAACTTAGCACCCATTGCACAAAAAATGCATTGAACATGCCTAAATTACACCGAAGTGCACATTA
This sequence comes from Phoenix dactylifera, assembly GCF_009389715.1. Taxonomy (NCBI): domain Eukaryota; kingdom Viridiplantae; phylum Streptophyta; class Magnoliopsida; order Arecales; family Arecaceae; genus Phoenix; species Phoenix dactylifera. The sequence continues at coordinate 2,475,038 of NC_052397.1, read as the reverse complement.
TGCCGATACCAAATGTAGTTGTCGAGCTTTTTCTCATAAAAATAGATTTAAAATTGCCTTTTTTTAATATATATAGTTGTAGACATATTTGTCTAAAGATAAATTAGGTTGTAGGTTATTTTCGAGAAGTGATTGACATGGAAGCTCCTCTCAGTGTTTATGCCGGCAGGGCTACTTCGAATGAATTTTCAATATTTTTGAAGAATCTATTAATAATTTAGGTCTGAAAGCTTGTAGATTGGCTGCATAATGGGAGTAGCTCTCTCTACCAATTAAGCTCAATAAATTATTAGAAATGGAACTCATAATCTCATCATTGATAGCAATAAATTCTATGCACTCAGTGGACTTGCTTGCACTTCATGCCTAGGAGATAAAGCTGAACCCCCCCTGCTCCACTGCTTTCTTAGTTAGCCAATGAGGTGGTGCTCATGGAATGGGCAAACGTCACCCAATCCCCACCTGAAAACAGCCCTACCTTTCATATACTGACCAATTCCTGACTTCCAAGTAGGATAATTTAGCAAATAGTTGATCAAGGAAGGGTAGCAATATTTGCCATGCCTCTCATCCTATATATTTAAATCACAACTTGTTTTGACTCGTTTTCAACTCTTGACCTCTTTTGAAGGGGGAGGAAGGTAGCAATTACCGTCCAAGTTTTAGTCGATATAAATATTGTTATTCATAACTAATGTTATCTTCTTCTCCTTTCTTTCTTTTTTTTTTTTTTTTTTCAAATGTTGCTTCTTGATAACTCGAACCTCAAATTTGTGCCCATTAATCCATCAATATCTTTACCATTTTTTGTGAATGTGTTCGAATTTTAAGCTAGGATGCCAGAACAAGCCATGGATTTCAATCCCAACCGCATCTCGAACATTTTGTTTAAACATATTTGCATCTCAGAACCATGGAATCACGCACGAATCACTGTCATGATGTGGGGTGAGTAGAAATCGGGACTAAGGTGTGGGACAAATTATTCCATGGCGTTGCTCGTCCTTTTCCACTTTGGCTGGGAGGAGAAAAAGGTGAAATTTCCTCCAGCCAATGAGTCATTGGTGCATAAAATTTCTTGGCATGGTTTGCTGAAGGTCAATAATCCCATCGAGTGGATGCTGGACGCCAACTTCCTAATATATTGTATTACACGTCCTCTCTGACCTTTTCTTGTCCTCCTTTTTTTTTTTTTTGTGGTACAAACCTTTTATTGTCCTTTGCGAGGAACACGACCCGTTGTGTGACCTAATCCAAGTCACGAAGAGCAGCAGGCCTTTGATGGCGACAACCAGCCCTCACGCTAGTTGGGTGGTGTATACCACCAAACAGCATGAAATAATTGCAGCACCATTGATTCAGATGAGGAGCTCGTGAGGAAGAATAGTATGAAACCATATTAATTATTTATTAAATAAATTTTAAATATTTATATAGAATCAAAGAATTTAAATAACATTTTTTGGTTAACTATTTTGAATGAAGTTCTGGTATCGAAGCCAGATTGCCCCATAGCCTATGTGGACTAGGAGCACTGCAGCACGGGTTGTTAAGCAACAAAAATTGCAGCAAAAAGATCTTATAATTATCTCTCAAGACATGCTCAAATGCAGGTCCCTGAACGATAAATGTGAGTAATTTATCCTTGACAAGTTGATTAAGAAGGTGGTTTGAACATATAATTGTTCATACTTGTGGATGCAAATGGATGGACAAAGATAAAGTGGCAATGACAAGAAAAAGTAGTCTAAACATGGTGGTTAAGCAATGCGGAAGTTTATTCACACAGGCTAGCTACTTGATGATGGAGTCCAAAAGAGCTGAGCTGAGCTATCCCATATATACTAGTCTAACATTATCCCTTTGAATAAGAGATCCAAGTTTTAGCTGCTTCTTCATTTTGAGATATTTTTCGATTTGATTCAATTTGCATGTAACTCCTCGTAGTTCCGCTGTCATATGGAAGTGCATCACCTCACCATTGTCTTGATTCTTCCATGCATTTCATGAGAAATATCCTCGTAGTTCATTGTAGTTCCTCCTTTATTCCACTTTTGTTTCTTCTTCCCTTAAGGAAGTACAATATTGAAGGTGATGGTTGATAAGTGGGACTGCATTAGTTTATTTTTCAGCTAGGGTCTGTCGTTATGTATGAGAAAGGTTGTTAAGGTGGGTCGAAAGGGACGAGAATGGAGCCACAAGTCTTTCAGTTCCAAGTGATTTGGGCTAAGGTTGCCTTTCTTGTCAGAGTCCTCCCATTTGTTAAATTGTTATGAACTGGGTAAATCTAATGAAGATGACAGGAAACGATCTTTCATGGATGGCTATGATTCCATGCAATTCGGGTTATATTCAATTTTTTTTTTCTCCAAGTGACAAACTAATTAATTCCTAATTCTAGTTGGTGCCTTCTTTCTACATAAAAGATAGAGAGGTGAAAAGTTGGGCATAATATTATAGAAGGGAGTGTTTTCAAAGGCAATGGTTAAGAGAAATATGAAGTCACTTTTATTAGAAATTTGTATTCTAACCAAGTAGATGACATGCAGCGCGAGTAAGAGAGAGGGACACATGAATAGGAAGGAAAATTCAAGATAAATACAAATAGCAATGGAGTTAATTGAGAGTGGAGTCACATCTCCGAGCATTGCTATTATATATAGGAAGATTTATAAAAAAAAAAGTTTTGTTAAAACAGATGTACAAAGAAACTCAAATGAACAAGTTTTATAAAAAGATTGTCTTATTGTTTTTCATATAATTAGTTTTATTATATTTGTCAAGTCATGAAACTGGAAAAAAAAAAGAGTTTTACGGAAACTAGATCTCACTCTTTTTTTAAAAAAATCTATTTTATAAAACTTATATTTATGATCATCTATTTTAGAAAACTTTCGAGTAATAAATTACCTTTGGAAGTTGTGGGTCCTCTTCATTATAACTTTCAAGGAGAAGATTGAGGAATTCTGGCCCATGACCACTGTGGGTACTCACAAGCAATGGGTGTGGAAGGATGGTCCTCCAATTATCATAACTGGGTTGGTCAGCAGAGGTGAAAGAGAATCAGATAATATCCGTCCATATTTATTTTTATCCAAATTTATTAAAAAATAGATAGAAATTTAAGTATTCGATTAATATTCATATTTATATTTATATCCGTAAAAAAAATGATATAAATATGGATAGACAACTATTCGATCCGTATCCGAATATCCGATTCTATTTGTAATCCTAAACTTTTAAGAAAAATTAATAACCACATTAACATGCTATTAACTTAATTTATTATCCACTTACTAATATTTTTAATTATGTGATCATAAAATTTAATTATATGATTTATATCTGTATTTATATTCATACTTTTTGTATCTGTATCTGATTAAACCAAATATGGATATGAATTTTTGCATCAGACTAACATCCGTATCCATATCTATATAGATATGCTAGTATCTGATCCGATTTCAGTTTTATTGGTCAGTTGGCCGCCTTCCAAATTTTCCAACTATAGAGTAAAATGCACATTTCAAAGGATGGTTTGAAATGGAAATTTTCTAATGCCGCTATAATGTTGATGATGTGGCAGTGAAATGATATGGCATGATCGTGAAGTGGCAGGCATAACAATAATGAAATAAGGGTGATGGCCTGCTCTTCAGCTTGAACCAATGAAAAAAAAAAACAAAAAGAAAAAAAAAACTGGAAGGTACACGGTAAGCTCTTCGGCTTACACCGGGCCCAAGGCCGAGCACTAAACCTTACACAATTACTTCTCAAAACCTCCATGCTCTCTGTAATTGCTTCAAAATTTTGAAATGCATCAATAAGATTTAAACCAATCATCTCGTCTTAATAAAGAAGAGGTACCAAATACTTGAGCTAACCCTCTATCCGCTAAGGCATAAGACAGGCTTCAATGGTGCCTTCTTTAAGCTGAGCTGAAAAATATAAATGACCTAAGGTATCTCTAGTTCTCTACTATAGAAGATCAAAAGGTTCTCTATAACACACACAAAAGAAAAACCCGCGAGTTTTAATTGTTTTAGATAATATATAGTCGTTTTTCTTGGATTGATCATATAATTGTTCATGATACCTAAAAGAAAAAATCACTGCAATTACAGCATCCTTGGAATTAACCAAACATTATATCCTGAGGACAGGATTCCTATAGCCTAGGTTTTCTATACAAATACACCGATCATCATGACTAATATAACCAATATATTTCCTCTTCTATTACATTTTTCTCATCACAAACTTCTAGGAATAACTTCCGACTGTCAAGTACATCTGCAGTTGCTTGAATTGTAGCTTCCAAGAAGATGGCAAGTCAGCTATTGATGCATCAAACAAGAGGCAGAATCCACCATACTGCCCTCTATACATAAGAAAAGTCTATTCTAAAATGGGTCAAAACAACTAGATACTCTAGCATTTCAGATCTAAAGTTGATGCATGTTTTTTTTTTTCCTTTCATTTTCTCTTTCCCAATACATGCTTTCTTAAATGCAAGGCCTTTTTTCCTTCGCAAGGGAAGCACCAGAAATGAACTAGAGACAGCAGTAATATATTCCCAGAAATAGAAACCTACATCGACCTAGGAATGAGAAAATTGTTCGGGTAATGCAGTAAACCTGTAACATGGTAAAGTAAACTCAGTTGATAACTAAACTATTTCTCGATACAATGGAGAAAGGAGCACGATGAAACTTAAAAACTGAATATAACTGCAAACTAACAAGTACAAAAATGTCACCAGCCAGTCATCATTGCAGAAACAAAGTTTTTACATTAGTAACAGCATACAGAAATAGACAGAAAAACATGACACCCCTAGTGTTAATGGACCGCATTTCATCACCTTTTCTGTTGCCTGCATCAAACTCTACAACACTTACCATTTGTAACACTACATATCACGTTTCATATTTCACCAATCAAAAAACATAGAAGAACTTTACGACTAGAAGTTGGGGCCTGCCTCCAGTATGTCAGATGACCCACAAAGTTGAATAGTTGAACAGACTGTCAGGAAACTGATTGGTTCACAAACTGCTTTTAAACCACCACTAAATACCAAAAAGTGAAACTTACAATACTTGTACAACTGTCACAGACTAAACTTGCTTTTGGAAGCTTAAAGCATCTAAAAACATAATATACAAGTCAAGCATTTTCAGTAAAAAGAGAACCAATCATATTTATCATACCCACATCTTCTTTGTTGCTTCCATCCTTTCAAGCAAGCCAGCAATCTCAGCTTGCATCCTCATCTTCATGTTATGGTAGTCACAGTTGGAGTTCTCAAGGAATTTGAGCTCCTCGAGCTTCTTCCTCCGGTGCTCCTCAGCCTCCTGTAGGCAAAGCTTTGCAAGCTTGGTTGTGTACTCCTCCTCCAGCTTCTCAGACTTGGCACGGGCAATCTGGCGGTAGCCCTCCACTTCCCTCCTGGCTTCATCTGCAAGCCTCCGGAAAAGATTTGCTTCTGCCTCTTTGAACTTTACAATAGTCTCCAAGCTCTGAAAGCCATCCTCCTTTGCTGGGGTGAAATGGGGTTCAAGCGCAAGAGGTTTTGGGTCTGTTTTGAGAGCATCTATTTGCATTTCTAGTATAGAGCTGGTTGGTTTGAAGTTAAATACAGACTTTGAAGGGGTAACATTTGTTGACGACGGAAGAGGAACTGCATCTGCATGCTTGTTTGCTTGAGTTCCTAGTATGTTTTTGGAGGAGCTGCCAGTAACAGAGAACTCTGTAACTCCATCTGCAAAGTGTGAGATAATCAACTGTAAGGTTTGAGGATTTAAGTCCAAACCCTCAACATTACAAATGCCAGTGTTGGATATGGAGAAATTCCACCGTTTAAACTAGGTGCCATGAAGGTTTGTGATTGTACACTGTGTCTCATGTGCATGTGATATTAATCACTCTTTTATCACGCATCTATGTGTAAATTTAGTTTGTAACCCAATTTGCAGCTGTTCTGCTTTCTAGTACATGTCCACATGCATCTAATATTAATAGCTGACTGTGCCTCATGCTTTAAATATTGCTGGACACTAGCACTAGGGATAAAAGAAGAAGCATAGAGCATGAGAATGCTTGGTTCACTTTGTTTCCACTCGTGCAACAAGATTCTTAAAAAAAGAAATTCAGAAATCAAAAAGTACAAAAATATGCTTTAAGCAACAATGAATGGGGCATGAATTTTTTTTTAGGAGCTAGCTATTTGTAACACAAAAGTTCAAAGCAAAATTTGTAACAACAAAAGAGGAGCTAGCTGTTTTTTTTCGTCTTATTCAGAATTTATTGTTCTACATTGAAATAGCAAACCTCATTATGCTTTCTTATTGCCTCTTGATCATATTTTCTTCTTCAATGCTGCATAAGAGAATAAAAAGATCTATCTTGCAATTTTACCACATAAGAGGATGATCAAGGATACCAACAATACTGTAGCTTTACCATAGACGACAACTTAAGGACAGAATAATATGGTATTACAAGAGGAATTGTCCAATAATAAAACATTGTATAGAGAACAATAACTGGTGAGAGTGCAAGTTACGTTGCTTAACTAGGTAGCTGCCATTTATAGATTCCCAAAAATCATATGATCATCTTTAGGATGCCAAGAAAGTCGGTGGTAGGGCTTTTAGAATTGGTGCCGGTGAATGTGCAGGTCACTTGCACAGTACATGTTGTGCTGGCACCCTTGCCTCACGGTGATAAAACAAAACAAAAGGAAAAAAATCCTTTTCTTAATAAGTGTATATATGGAAAGAGTTAAATAGGTGTCAAGCTAACCCATGCTGAGTGCCAGTGCCAGCTCAGCACAGACACTTGAGACCATTGTAACCCTACAGCAGGTTATACTTTCACTAGGTGGAAACAACTTGCCACATGAGCAATGGCCGAAGATGATGAAGTTTCTTCACAACAAAAAGTTCAAAACAAGGATCACATATAATTGAAGAATATTGCACCGAATCTGAATTATTCCTCTAAAATTGACTTATCACGGAGCCATAGTTTTTCTTTTTGAAGGCTCCACAACACATCAATAACCAGAATCTTTTTTTTTTCTTTTTTTGGTTTTGTCATAAACCACGTCACTGTAGTTGGTGTGATGTGATGCGCTATTCAGAAATGTGCAATACAGCCAAGGAGGTAGAATTTTTGGAAGAGTAAGATGTTAAGGCTAAACCCTGAAAGCCAGGGCAAGATGAGACATGAGTGAAGAAACAGTATTAGTGAAAGAGCAACAAAATTTATATCAGGAAAAAAGTTGCTGCATGTTGTATAAGATGAGCCTACAATTTATTTAGCTAATGTTATTTTGAATATTACTGACCAATTTATATTGGAACAAAGGGCTGAGGTTAGGGAGGACTGGGTATACGACGGAAAGAAAGGAAAGGCAGGTGAGGGTTCAAGCCGGAGCCAAACTTGTTCTGAACCTGGAGTTCGACTCAAACAGTGAAACAGTATAACTAACGATGACCAAAAAAATTTCAAACTTGGACCCAAACTTTGACCCATGGTTTGATGTACCAGACAATACAGCCCAATAAAGGGTCTACCTACCATATGTAAGGTACCAAAACTCGGTAGCTCCTTGTGCCGAGTGTCGGTACTGAGGTATGTACCATATCGCCACTCGGTACAGGATATGGTATCGAGACTGCACACCTTACTTTAACCTGCACTCAGTGTTTACATACAAAACCTGAACTATGACTCGCATGCTGGCTTGGTTTCAATCAAATAATAAGGATTGAAACATCAGAAGACAGGTGTAATTTGAATCCTAGCCTCCTTAACCTGCTTGCAGCCTCGCAAGTATTTGATTTGTTTGATACAACAGATAGTATTTGCCTTCCACTTCCTATTTTTCATTAGTTGCTTATCAAAAAAATCACGATATTACTTATCACGTCTCTTTATCCATTCTGGAGAATGGATGCTCAATTCCTTAGATGGCTTTCATCTCAATCAAGATCTCAAGTGAGATACCAATTTGTACCACTATTCAACACCCATAGATACAATTTAGATAAAATTTCGGCTCTTATTATTTTGACCAATATAACTAATATCAAAATCATAATCATCTAATCCCAACAATTTGGGGTTGGTTTGACCAATATAACTAATATATCTCATGATATTGATTGATATAACTACTGCTACATCGGTCAGATATCTCAATATGTTTCTTATCATCTTATTAAGAACTTTTGATTATCAAAAATCATGATTAATTCAAAATGTAATACATAATCTTGTCTTCAATATACCAGCTGATATTTTGATCTTGATTGCTATACATGTCTCAGATATTGGAGTATCTCAGTTATTTTTAAAATCCTCTAGTCTTCCATCTTAGCCACCACATTATCGTGTATGGTTCATCTTGGTAACAGTTACCCATTGAGATGTCTGAATTACTGGCCACTGAAATTTGATTCCACAAGAGTTTACTGCAAGTAACTATAATTTAGGTCCTAGTATATATTGTATTAAACAACTTAATACATAACTTACTAGCTATATACGGACATGTTACAATGGTTAGTAGCAACTATATCGTGTATGCTGATCTGTGTCAGCTCATATCAATCTGTGGGAGTAAGGATTTGAGACTACACATACCAACCCCAAAATGATTGAACCATACCTAGCATGGACAGGCATGGGGACTCGATACACCTTGGTTTTAGCATGCTGAGCCCAAACTGCCCCATACTGCACTGTATCAAGGAGTATCAACTGCATATCTACATTGTACCACTCCCTACATCTTTTCTGTTTTTTTATATTCCCGCGTTTTGTTGCAAAATGGAACTTGGAATACAATGGGCAAACCATGTCGCAACATCATACATTTTCTCAAACTCCTTGTAGGCAACTCAATCTTCACTCGTCTTGTCTTTTTTGGCACAAAATAACAAGGCCCTGGTTGGATATCATCTCATGCCATTCCATTTTCCATCCTTCCCCAATTAAGTGATATAACATAAGCAACTTCTACAAATTTAACATCATATATGTCCACTTTTTACAAATTTGCCTATTCATTTCCTTCCATCTTCATTTTCTTTGTTTCCACTTTTTAGATTAGATGGAAGAATTCGTTTCCTTCACCTCAAATTGATAAATTTAATCTCCAAGCAACTAAAATAATGCCCATTGAGGACTTTCTAGGAAAGAACAAATGCGATACTACACGTCCAGTGATACTTTAAATAATAATTCCTTATACTTTGATCTTTCTTGGATAAAACCAAGGATATAGGTATTGTATTTTTGGTACTTAGTATATCAGACAGGTATGGCATGACATAGATGCAGGCACCACTGTTTCGTGCATAGGAACCATTGCAAATCAAAATTGATATGCGCTAGCATAAGCGCATTTTCTATCTTATAGCCCTCAGCATAGCAAGGCACGATATGATACCTTATCGCAGCAATCCGTGATCAGCACGAGTATGGCATGCTTTTCTTTAATCCTTAAAATAGAACATCTTGAATTTTCTGGAGACAGAAATTAATATAGATGCCATAGCTCATGCCAACCACTACTGTATATTTTTTGGAACTATAACTTGGCTAGCAACAAATTGATTGCTCTACCAAAATGCTTATCCATTCCCAGAATAGGTTAGCAATCAGATTTAATGAGAACAACCATTCTAATTATCATATATCATCTCCTAAGGCTCCAAATTATAGATACTCATCGTTCTAATCATCCACGGTCTTATCTCGTCCTATTTACACTCTACCCCAACAATAGCTATTTCACTATCAAACTAAACATATTTTAAGAGTCACCAAATGAGACAAAAGGAATAGATGTTTCACATAGGAGGAATGAAAGAAACTCCTACTACAGTGAAATTAAATAATGAAGCTGCCTTCACATGTAAAATCACCATCTCCAGGTTGAACATAAGAGAAGAGAGAGATACACGCTCAATCACATCCTCTGCCGTTTAGAAGCTTCTTATCCCTAGAGAACTAAATCTTATTGCAAAGAGACCATCTCCGTGAACAAAGGCTTCCATAAATAAGACGCCCAACTCTCAAATTGATTATATTGTAGGCATTGCAAGACATTTTTCAAAGATAAGAATTTTAATTTAGAATGAAGATGTTATAAAGCAGTTCATTTCGAGTGGTGTTTTAACAATTGTACCATACCAAGCAGTGCAGGACATACCGAATCCACCTAGTATGGTATCAATACCAGTATGGAGCTTGGAAAGCCCCCCACACTGAGATTGGTATTGGTACTATTTATTGTGCAGGCTCCAACAGTGTACCATGTGTCAGTAACCGGGCAAACCAAAAGTACCAGTACATGGACCAATAGTTAGATACAAGACACCAATCTTGGGTGTCGATAACAATCTTCCATTCCCTAATGCAAATGTTTCTAATAACATGCATTAATGCAGCATCAATGTTTCAAGTCAGAGCTGAGATGGAAAGCATAAACATAAACTCACATTCCTTTTCCAAACTAGCTAAGGCAGCTCCATACATCCACTTTGCCATTTACTTGTATAAAGAGGCATATCCTCAGACAATTCAAAGCATTCCAAAATCCTATTTTTAAGCACATAGACACTAACTTTGCCCTTTCTAGCTCTTATTAAACATATAGCTAATTAGATGAGGTCCTCTCTTTTATCAGACATTTTGTGGTTTTTACAAATCAATAAATTATTCCCAAATATACCTTCTCCGCAACTACCTATCCATAACTATGCATGCTATCACTATGGTCCATACGATTCATCTAATGTACTAAGCTATGCAATCCTAGTTTTATGGTCTCCAACTTTCAGTATTGGAGTAGATGAGTAAGAAAGGCCAATCTTAACTGGTTACGTAGTGTGTACAAGATATCTATATATAATGTTTTTATAGTCCTTCTAATTGTAATTTCCCTTAAATCTTCAAGTAACAAGGATGCAGCTAAGTAGCACTAAATAGGGTGTATCCCAGGACTATCAATGGGCCGGGCCAGCCTGAATGAAGACCCAACCAAATTAAAAAAAAAGAGCTTGGGCTTAGATTTTAGGATTATAGGCCAGGATCAGGCCTAGAAATAAAGGCCCACATAGTGTTCATACTTCATTCTCGCATGAGGCTGAGAATTTGATAAAAAAATTAATAGCACCTGTTTGAGCCTGGCCCAAGCTAAGAAAATACCCTCAATCAAGTGAAGATCGAACTTGATACTCCTACACCTTGTCCAAGCCAGACCAAGCTCAAGCCTGAGATTTAAAAACTTCAGGCTTGCTTCATGCCCAAGCATCACCAACCCATTGACACACGTAGACATTGTTTGGATGGGGAATAAGTGGAGGGATAACCACCTATTCCTCCACTTATTCTGCTATATAGGCTTTACCTATTGATGATGCCTAAGGTGATATGCCTCCCATTTGCATCATAACCTTATTCTAGGGGAACGACACGACTGGATTTTTATACAGAATTAGGTGGAAGGCTATTCCACCCAGTACCAAATGCCCTCGGCCACTATATCTTTGGTACGGCCTCTGTCACTTTCCCCCTTTTCCATTACCTTCATCTACTCTTCCCTCTCATCCCTATCTCCATACATGGGTGTTGATCATGGTTGACGAGTTGCTTTAGAGAATTGATAGCCGAAAACTCCATCGCAAATCTATCCTCTTCCATTACGAACTTCTTCCCTCCTTCCCCAACCAAGAGAGATCTCGACAAGTAAAAGAGGTGAAAGAGAGGGAGATCCCTGTCTTCTACCTCACTGATGGTGAACAGAACCCTCCCCTCATCGGATTTTGGCGAATGGGCGACCAGCGAAGCCACCCCTTGTGCCTAATCCTCATCTTCCTCTTTGCCACCATTGCTAGATGCTTCACCTAGAAGACCTTCCAGTTGCCTTCCGCTTCCCCCATCTCCAACTACTCTTCGGAGATCGAGACTATGTCAACAACAATTTGAGAAAAAAAAGGCAAGCTTTGATGCGAAAAAAGGTGGGATTTTTCTTACAATTATGAAAAAAAAATCTTTTCCTCCATTTTTCTGTGATTGGTGGGCTTATAAGTAGTTCATCATTTATTGAGAATTTTAAAACTTTCATGGGTTTTCGATGAATTAGGTAGTTGGATTATTTTTCTTCTTTAATCTAGTTATAATTTAAAACCTTGATTACTTTGGTGAATGTAGTTTTACATGGACAACTGAAGCATTCTTTTTTTTAATTTCAAGCAAGAACATATACCCGTTTTTACCATTTTTGTATTTGGAGAATAATGGATATATGTTAAATGACTTAGATTTGAGTTTGATGCATTTTTCTGTTTGGTGAATTGGGTTTTATATGAACATGTTCCATGAAAATGTTTCTTATTCAAAGAAAATACACCGTTTTCAACCTAATCTCGACTAGAATGATGAATGGTTGTGTCAAATTATTTAGATACTTTACTTCTAAATGGAATATTTTATGGCCATTTGATGGGATTCTTCATTTTTTCCTTCTACTTTAAAGAAGATAAACACTTTAGCTTCTTTTATTGAGTAGAAGCATATTGATTATCTATTAAGTATACAAAGTTTTATGAACTTTTGGTGAACTAGCTTTATATTGACAGGTGATTGGAGAAGGGTTTTGTGTTTCTGGATATGGCTAGTGGGACATACCTATGGAGTGATGAAGGGAAGCCAAGAGAGGATGTGAAAGCAATTTTTGGGTATTCAAGTTGTAATCACTGTTGTTATATTAGAATACAGTTGGCAATTTTTAGAAGTTGTTCTTTGGAATGATATGGTACACCATACCGATGCATACCAGGTATACCACCATATCAGCACCGAATTGGTTGACAATATGGGAGGTGTACCAAGTATCGTTATGCCGAACCAACCCCCATATTGGGTGTATTGACACCGTAGCAAGATGCTATCGATACAAGGTCTGATATCAAGACTGCAAGCTTGCGGAATAATTTTTTGGGTTTAATTGTTTCTTATCATATATGTACATTTTTTATAGTTGTTAATGGCCTTTGGTTAAGTGTGTTTAAAATCCTTATTTAATTGAGTTGAGATTTTTATGTCGATGATCCACATGATGAATTTGTTTGATGGTGGATGCCCTAAAGATTGTATTGCACTGGAGCAAAGTTAATAAGTTTTTAAGTTAGTTTGGTTTCATTGATGTTTATCAGTAAATTGAATAGCGATTCAACAATGTATTTTGGGATATGCTTTTTAATAATTTGTCCAGCCCATTATGCTAAGTGAATTAGTGATGACTCTTATTAAATTATTGTTGACCGGGAAAGGGGGAGGGAGCAATTTCACAAGAAAGCCTTCACACTTGGCCATTTTCTAACAATTTTGTCCAAACAATATAAAATTCCAATTATCCCCTCAACTTATTCCGCCAAAAAACATCACGATATGATATCTCCTTCTACTTATTCCTCAAACCAAATTTCACAATTTTTTTTACTATCGAAATAATTCATATACCTTCTATAGTACATGGATAGTTCTTCTTTATTCCTTCAAAAATCATTTCACAACCAAACACTACCCTAGTATATCTAAAACCATGCTCCCATTCTTGCACCCATTCTGATGCCAAAATGATTTATGCAAATATAAAATTTATCATTTCTTTAACCCTCTTTGGTTCTTGCTCCTAGTCCAACTCCTACCTTCCAATTAATGCAACATTAAATCATCAACATGATACAAAGCAAATCTTCATTAAGCAAGACCAAGCAAAGGGTTAACACATATGTGATGGTAGACATAAGGGATAAGGAAATTTTGGGGTTTGGTTTTAATAGGTAACTTGTGTCATAAATCTGATAATAGAACATAAGTCAAAAAATTAGCAATTATACAAATTTGGGATGCCTGATAGATCTACTCTAAGGTTTAGGGGTTAGGATTTGGTGCTAAAAATTTCTGGGATTTTGAGGTTCAAGTAGATTGTTTGATGTTGACCTAAAGTCAAAATACAGGCAACAGTACATATTTCTAAAGATTCACGTAATATAAGTGTATGTTATAATGAATATGAGCAACTAATTAAGTAGTATTTCATATTATTTTGCAAGTTTATAATAACTACATGTACTCAGCTAATCGAAAATGAAGATTAGACAAGAAAAGAAGAGCAAATAAAGAAAACAAGGAGGGAGAAAAAGGCACCAAAGAGAGGACAGAGGGCCAGATCTTGCCAAGAAAACCACTTTTCCTCAAAATGTTCTCCAGGCAACGACGTTGGAACTGTATTGGGGGCCTTGTGGGTATAGAACAGAAAAGGTGAAGAAACTCAGGAAATGAGTTTAGACATCTAAGGTGTCCGAGGGGAAGAAAACTGTGATGGGGTGGAAGGGAGGTAGCCTTGAAAACAACCATGAAGCGTACTCCCAACTAGTTGGCCTCAAAACCACAAAACCTTAGAAGCTAACCAATTCCAATAAGGCTTTCTTTGGTGTCACTGCAAGTTTTTATAAGTTTTTTCTCACAACTTCCAGCAATGATGGGTTATTATTGGTGTACTTATTTCTCAACCTGTCAACAACATTTTGAGCACCATTCTTCAAGAAAACTACTTTATTTTTCATTCCATATGTTCATACATCTTCTAAATTTTTCATCACTTTGTCCAAATTTGAAGCAATAACTGTCTTTAATAACTATGTCTTTTCTAAATACTCAATTGTTTGCTTTATCCGTCTTAACTTGTTTACATAGCCATCTCGACATTTTGATCCTACTATGTTCAAGAAAAAGAGGGTATCTATGGCATCGTAAAGGGCAGATAGATGGAACAGAAAAGCTTAAACATTTTGGAACACATGCTCTCTAAGGTAAACAGTGAGCGAAACATATATATGTCAGGCATGAGAAACATAAAACTAATAGTCCTTATACTTGAGAGCATGTTCCATGGAAAACACCATTGGCTGAATGACAATGAGAGCTTCTAAACAGTGCCATGTGGAACAAGAAAGACAAGAAACCCATGCAAAAGAGAGGAATTTGATTTTCTACCACACAGACACTTGTAGGGTGAAACATGAGAAAGAAGTGGTGAGATAATAAAAAAATCTGAAAAACTGCTACTCGAGCAAGGAGAAGACAGAAGATCAAGGATATTGTCTCCTCTTGATAAATCCCTGTTGTGGTGTTGAATTTAAGTGTTAAGAAGTTGACGAAGAGTGCCTTGAGATGCAATTTAATTTCAAAAATATTTTGAGAAACTCTCTCCATGATTAGATCAAAAGAGTTCAGCGGATATAGGAAATTAAGCAGGCACCATTGTAGTAAAGTCTTGATGCTAGCTTATGTTGGAAATGCTGAATCATACAAAGTGATGGGAATCTTGAATAGACATGAAAATAAGGAAATATGAATGAAGTCTTTTTAATTGACAGGTGAAGGACCACAAATATCAGAATATTTCAGGTCCACAGGAGCCCTATATTCAATGAATGTGGGAAAGAGCAAAGCAAATTAGAAACAAGGAAAAGAACAGAGATCACTTCGAGTGACATCACCAAGTATTCTAA
Source organism: Phoenix dactylifera (assembly GCF_009389715.1). Lineage (NCBI taxonomy): Eukaryota > Viridiplantae > Streptophyta > Magnoliopsida > Arecales > Arecaceae > Phoenix > Phoenix dactylifera. The sequence continues at coordinate 2,459,433 of NC_052397.1, read as the reverse complement.
TGAAAATGAATGGTTTTAGTCCTTCTGCTGATGCATGACCAAGCTCATCTATTAAAGAGATTCTATGAGTTAACCAATACTTAAAGCAAGGCAAATAACTACATCATTAAAAATGTATGTGCTAGTTTCATGAGAAACATAGCATTTCATCACAAAGTCCAAGCCTTGACTCATATGTACCCAAAGCTTTAAAAGGCGGCTGCAGTATAAGGGCAGGTGTGGTAATGCACAGCATATAAGCAGCTGGAGGTGCATAAGTGATTGGTAATTCAGAAATATTAAAAATTAAATAAGTTTCAAAAAAAGATAAAAAATAACTGCAAATTAGAAGTAAATAGGTGAAAAATCAGAAAATAAGAGAAGTACATATTTTTACAGTTATTTAATTTTAAGCATCTTATTACATGTTAAATAAAAGAAATAGGAATATCCTTAGCACTATACTCAACTTTCAAATACATTAATGTAATAAACATGTTCACGAATTAACAAATGAAGAGAAGAGAGGTAAGGAGAAAATTAAGAGGTCACTATTATAGGGCCCAGGAAACGTGCAGACCACATTGGCCTATGCAGGTGCCTGGCAACCCTGCAGGTTGGCCACACATAGCAACCGTGTTGGCCCAATGCAATGCATTCTAGGCCACTAGATGCATCTGGATATGCTGGCATGTATGCGGCTGCATGGACCATATTTTAAAATGGTGTACCCAGCTAGGCAAGACACTTAAACAATGTATCATGTCTAAATAATTGAATTGCCTTGTATTTTCTATATCCCCCAAAAAAAGGCTGCGACTGTTGTATGGATTAAACTACTGGACAATAAGAGATGTTTAGATGTCTGTACAACTATGAAATATAGATAAATACATGACATAAATAGAAGGAATTTCATAAGTAACAAATATCATAAAAATATATAAAAAGCAACCAGTTAAGACCACATGAACATGTCAATCACCTGAGACCCTGCTATAGATCAGGCCTGGATCTATAAAATGGCAAAGAACATTTTTTTCTATGACCAAGAATTTGAATTATGATAGGAATGGAGATAAGAAGAATTCCATATAGATTTGACAAATATTGATAATTTTTTAGCTTAACAAGAACAGAAAAATAAACTATAAATGCATGCAGCTATTACTGTGGTTTATAACTTGAGCTAAATCTGATCTCAGAGAAAATTTAGGCTAGATATAGCCCTGAAAAGAAAATGCCATAGATAGGTAAAGAGACGGGCGGAACCAAAAAGAAGACATGAAGCATTACTAAGCCCAGAAGAGTTGGTCTTTCATAAGAACTGATGGCTTAACAGGATTCATTTACTGGACCCCAATTTGATGGGATAAGATCAGTTGTTTATACCTGACTCACCTCTTTTGTCCCTTCCAGGCGATCGGAAAATAAAGAAATGGTTGATATATTCAAGATAATTAATTATTTTCAAAATACCGTCTTAGAAATTGATAGAAAAGCAAGGATATGGGCCCGCGTGAGTAGGAAACAAAAAATCTCTATTCTAGTTCTATCATCAGCTATGGGTTCGAATCTAAGAAAAATTCTAGATAATGTTTGTTATCCTGAAATTTTCTTGTCTTTTCCGAATGATAAGGAGAAAAAAAAGATTGGGTCAAAAGAAAATGCTATTTTGGAGTTTTATCAACAATTTGCTTGTGTAGGTGGGGATCCGGTATTTTCTGATTCCTTACATGGAGTAACATCAAGAAGAACACATAATACATAGAGGGGACAAAAGAAACATAAAGAGGGCCTACTGAGTCATATCTATAATAGTTTTAGGCAAAAAATGAAAAATATGTTTTCATATCAGCATACGACATTGATTGTTCTAGGTAGAGAAACATGCGATGTAAATCATACAAATATTTAACTGCATTTACCTATATTAGCATGAGTTTTCATACAGATGCACTAAAATAGAAAGTGATAATGAATCAAGGAATTGCAGAAGAGAGGTACAACAATAGCAACAATGACACACAATAACTGCACCAAAAAAAATAACAGGAGAACTAGAACGTGATTTTTGTGTTGAACTGATAATAGAGGACAGCTGACAAAACATCAATGCTAACAGAGAACAGTAATTTTTCCTTAAGAAAAAGGCAATTGACAGAATATGAATACACAGTTCATCAATAAGAACTACATTTTTAGCACATCCAAGAAGAAACAGAATGTGCAATAATAAGAAAAGTAGCAGAACATTAATATATAAAGCAAATCAGTTATAGATTGAGGTTCATTCATATTTCATGATGAAATCGATAACCTTCCTAAAATAATGTCTCTGATGCAATAAGTAAGACCAAGGAATTTGAGAGAGGCAATTGTAAGGAAAATAATAAATCAAAACCTAATTAAAGATCAGTTAGGAAACTTACACTTGAAAAACTGCAGCATGTTGCTACATGCATCCATAGGTGAAATAAGCATCTTGCCAAGCATGTTGAGAATTTCTTCCGCCTTCGCATGCAGCCCCTTCCCTTCGAAATCCTCACTAGCACGGAAGATCTTCCTAACACAGTCCAGCTCCTTCATCAAAGTCTCAAGACGCCAATCCTTTGCACAGCAGTTAAAAACTTCTTTAACGAATCCAAACATCTCAGAAGCATGCCCACACCCAGGGCACAGGAACTGCATCTCTGTCATGCCCATTGGACCCTTCAAGGTTGGCCCAGGCCTAATCAGATTCTTTTCAATTCCGCAACCAGCATGGCACCAATGGGAGCAAACATCACACCCAACCCAACTGCATGTATTTGAAGCACAATCAAACTTCAGGCAGACAGGGCACATGCAAGCACTACAAAATCCCTTCTTGCTGGAGCAAATCTTGCAGTCGCAGTCATCGACAGGCACTAAGCTCTTGCAATTCACATTTGGGCACCTTAGTTGCAAGAATATCTCAACCAGCTCTTTCGATGGAATACAGCCCTTTCCAGTCACATAATTCACGATGCCAGTCTTGATCGCCACCAGAACTTCAAGCTGTGTCTTGTGACACTTTGAGAGGGTCTCAAACGTAAGGTCTGATCTCCTCTCGAGCCTTCCCTGGAGGCTAGCAAACTCATCCCTCTTTTCCGGCACGCTCATCAGATTTCTCAGAGACTCCTTCACAGCTTCCAACGACTCGGTTGGAAAATCTTGAAGTATCTGCGCCATGTAAGGGACTGCCTCCGATACTACCTCTTTCAACAGCCTCGTAAGCATCATGCCCCCCTTTCCAGTATCCAAGCTTGCACCAGCATTAGCTTTCGGGGCACTTGCAGGCAATTCGGCTGGGAAGAAGGAGATGTTCTCCGAGCTGCTCACCTGGTACAGACTGTTGCCCGCCTCCTTGTTCTCTCCCTGCATGTGAGGGAAGCCACCGAGGTTCGAGAAGGTGACGCTATCACCCACAGGCTTGAACCGACTGTGGACTGAGCCGTTCGTCCCCTCCCCGGCGTACCACATTGTATCGTTCTCCCTTGACACATCGAAATTCTCAGTGGAATTCCTGGTGAGGGAGCAGCTGGGGTTGTGAGAGAAGGCTGCCGAGCACGAGTAGGAGAGCGAGGCGCCACAGTCGTTAGAATTGGTTGCACGGGTGTTGTTGCTAAAGCTCCTTTTCACCGGAGCGGCAGCCACCACCGGCGCCGCCGAACAGGGAGCAGCGGGAGCGGGGGCGGCGGCGGAGACAGTCGCTGACGGTGCTGCCAGATTCGCCCAATTGAGCGAAAGGGAGAGGTTGGGCGGGCCGAGGGAGAGGTTTAGGGTCTCGATCTTCACCTTCTTCTCCTGACCTTCCCCCTCGATCCCCTCCGGCCCCTCCCGCTTCCCCGGAACCTTGCCGCCGGCAAGCTGGAGGAAATCCCTCTCGACCCACCGCTCCCCGCCGTCGTTAGGCGGGTCCACGGCGATCTCCTTCCCTTTGGCTCGGGCTTTCTCTATCGCCACGAAGAGATCGCTCCCAAGGCCGTCCTTTTCCTGGAGCCCCGGCTTGGGGTTCTCGCAGAGGTAGCTGAGGGTCAGCTCCTGGGGGGCGGCGGTGGAGGAGGTGCCGGTCTTCCCGCCGCCGCCATCGCCGCCGAAAAGGCTGGATCTCGGGCTGGGTTTTTCGAGATCGAGGGGCTTAGGGTTCGGTTGGGCGGCGTCGGGCCTCGAAGCCGAATCCTTCGAGGGATCCGAATCGGCGAGCATGGTGGAAGGGACGAAGGAAACAAGGGAAATGAGGGGAGAAAAGTGCTGCGAGAGATCGAAGGACGAGGGTTTTGGGAGAGAGAGGTTAAGGTTTGGAGAGAGAGAGAGAGAGAGGGGGGGGGGGGGGGGTGCGGGGCGGTCTCTCGCTCGCGCTCTCACCTCGTCGTCTTCGCGGCTCCTCCTTGTCTCCGCTCCCCCCTTTCCGTTTCCGCTCGGCTTTTCTTTCTCCGCGTCGATTTAACCCTCTCTCAGAAAAAATTGATTCTTGCCCCTGCATTGGACTACATTTTATACTGTAGTCCCTATCCAAAGCGTCTTCGAACAATTAACCTCTATATTTATTATTTAATGATTCTTGCGCTGGTACTAAAAGTTAAGGATTGTCAAAACTAGGGTCGGGTGTAAAATATCTGGCGCAGAGATTCCGAGCATTAATTCCGGTTGGATTCTGGATGAGAGGAAATAGGGGTTAATTAATGTCCATAAGGTGGTATGGGAAAGCGAAATTTGAGCAGGGACGAGGGTCAAAAGATCAGCGCGGAGACTCGGCGGGCATAAGGACTAAGGAGCTATCCGTTACACAATATTTGACCAGGGACTACATGTGAAAAATTCAGACAAAGAAAACCACCTTGGCTTTAAGATACTCGGCGGGATATTTTATGTTAACGTGTCAAGTCGATACTGGCAGTTTGATGAAGTGGATGTTAAATCCGCGAGAGGCGGGATGGGGCGGGGTATGGTGTTCGAGGGAGTAAGGTACCGCGGACGGGCGCTTGGACGAGAGGACGGGGTCCGCGACCTCCGGGCACGCGTGAAAGGGGCGAAATTACGATAATTCCCTAATTAATGGGGACATTGAAAGTATGACGTAATCGTTGACTTAGTTAGACGGCTGCGGCAAAGGGAAGTGTTAATGTTGGGGTTTATTAGGTCGTGGGTACTTGTATGGTCTCGAATACGTGTTCGTATCTTTGTTAGTATAATATTATCAACGCATGAGAATTATTTTACAAACCATAAAAAATAGCATGTATCTTGCACTGACTATAGGTTACTATTTTTTAAAATATGATATAACAATATAATAAATTATAATGAATAAAAAAATAAATAATTAAATTTTTATTGTATATTAAATAATGAATAATAATGATCAAGCAGATACTCCAATGATTAATTCTCGGATGGATTTTGATTTTTTCTCTTTTTTTTCCTTGATATTCATAAAATTAAAAATAATAATATAATAAGTTATAATAAATAAAAAAAATTAATAGCCAAATTTATATTACAAATTAAGCAATAAATTTAGTAGTGAAAATATTTTAATAGCCAACTTTGTATTGCACATTAAATAATAAATTTAGTAATGGCTAATTGGAGACTTTCATCGTGGAGATTAATATTTATATGATAAATGGAGAACTGTGCGTAAGAGTCTTCATGCGGAAACTCCCATCCTTAATACCAGTATTAATAATACTGGCTCCGCATAATGTTTGAGATACCTCTTTTTTTAATTATTTTTAAAATAGAATATAGTAATATAATAAATTATAATAAATAGTAGACATCTAAATTTCTGTTACATATTAAATACTATATTTTAATGATTGCCAAGCATATCAATATGGGCATCATGAATATATATTGCATATTAAAACATAAATTTTAATAATGGTCGAGTATATGAATACTGGTATCATTCATATTGGCACCTATACGATACATGGAAAGTTCTATGTTGAGTTTCCATTTTAGATATATACCAAGCTTAAGCCCAATCAAATTTACATTCTTCATTTGGAGATCTTTAGATTCAAATTTGTTGAGAGGTTCAAGGTTACTTACTTGATTGATATAGGTAAAGCATTGTCCGAGGACACGCTTGATATGAAAACCGGAGCTATAGTTTAGGCGATGACTGGTGTCATAATATCAAAGCTCTAATGATGAACAATTGCAATTATGTATTACACATTAGAAGTAAGGTTATGTGACATTGGAAACATGTTTTTTAGTGACTATAGTTGCTATAATCGAACAAAGTACAATGATTTGGCTAACTTCAATGAAATGCCCTAATGAACTCCTGAGTTAGATCTTCCAAGCAGTTCACCAAAGAATATGTTTTCTATTTGACCATAAAACTTCCATGCTAGAGTTAATGGTGTTGAATCAAGGACAGAGGCTGATGATTTGGTTAAAATTCTTAACCCACTTATAATATTGAACAGTCACAGCATCGCAGCTGTTCCAACTTTGGCCCACAAACCAACTAACCCAGTGAACCATTTCATTGCTTGTTGGCGGTTGCAACACCATCAAAGGGAGTCACAGCTAGGACTCATTAAGTGAATCTAATCAAGGTCAAGCTAAGCTGTTTCTCGCAGGTGGTGATGGATTCGACTTCTCTCCATCAACAAAAGTTCGCATACACCTTACCTGATCTTTGTTAATTCCATTCATAAAAGCCTAGTCTTGGCTTTTCCCAACAGGCCTCTGTTGCTTGAAACATGAGAAAGCATGGCAACACAGATTGAGATCCATTTGATTTGGCTGCTTGAAAAGGCAAATGTGCTTGAAATACATTTGTTGCTCAAGAATCTTAAAGGATGAGCTAAGAAAAGGCACAGAAGCCATGAAAATAGGCTGAAGGCCACGCAACATTGGTGGAATAGCACAGAAGAACAACGAATGGAACAGGAAGGAGAAGAGACTCACAGCCAGTATGGCCATGTCTTCTACTTCGTACGATCTCTGGTCGAGTAACTCAGCAAAGCTTCACCTGTAAATGGGATTCATAGTGTAATAAAATTCCACATTATTAGCGTAAGCCTGAGCAGAATTCCTCCTATCACGGTAGAGATTTCAACTTTTACCGTCTGAAACAGAGAGACCGATGAGAACAAAATCATAGTTTGCTTATATTTACATGTAAAAATATACGTTCTTTAATTCAAAGGGTCTAAGAAGAATGCTGCAAACAATTGCTAATGTAGGAGCACCAAAAGAGTTGCTCAAATGTAACTTTCTTCAAAGAGGAATGCTGCTATGATTTCAGTTGAAGTCATTTACAATTTTTCTGATGTAAAATGTTTGATAAGTTTGGACAATGCTATTTCAACAAACTCTAGCTTGCATTGGTAGATCAAGAAGTTAGCTCCCCCCCCCCCATCCTGCTGATACAAAAACGCCACAATGAAATAGCTAACCATCGCTCTTCACAAGCTCCAACGTGTGCTAAATCGTCTGATGCGACGAGCACATCTCGTATATACTCCAACTTTCATATGGCATCAAGTTTGGACACAGAGAACACTTCTACTTCATACCTTAAATAACAAAACCATTTATGATATATAGAAGTCAGATGAATAGAATGAAGAGGATAGAAAAAATACATCACTCACTAGAATTGAAATATAACCAAGTATACATACAACGCCCACATAAACATAACGTACGCAAATTAAAATTTCTCCAGATAGAGTGCGATCTAACTTGGAAACAAAGCTTAGCTTGAAGAAAGGTCAAAAAACAGTGAAGACCTTTGTTCTATCACATACCTTAATGTACCTTGGAAGAAGCACTTGCACAGGAAAATAAGAATACCAAGATAAAAAAGCAAATAGTAGAGAAAGCAATCAAGATCAACCACTCAAAGTCTGAGAGTAAGATCAGGCTCCTCAACTGGCCGCGGGTCACTGGCTACACAATTCAAATTTGAATTTCCCAACAGTTCAAAGCCTGAGTTTGCCAATGGCCGGAAACTCCCAGGCCAATAAAAATTCGCATCATCATCCGCTACAAAGACCGGCATTGAACCGTGCAAGCCCCGGTGAATCTTTGAACCGCTCCGGCTTTCCTTCTTTTCAACCATGCCTTGATGCGTTGAAGAGTGAGCCTCGATTCCCAAAGAGTGGAGTGCAGAACCATGGAGCGGCAGTGATGCAATACTTGCATAAGTGTACGGGAAGGCATCCATTCTAAGAGCCCATTTCGCTAGTGTTCGTTCCCTCTTGTGAGCGTTTTGGTGGCCACCCAAGGCCTGGGAGCTGAAGAATTTACGCTGGCAATAGTTGCAGGAAAAGACTCTTTGGGGGTTGGGAACATTGCAAGCTCGCGCCTCGCTGCTGCTCTCGCTTGTGCTTGAGAAGGAAATAACAGCTGCTGATGATGATACTGCCTTGACGGTGAGCGAGAGGTCAAGCGACATAGGTTGGAGAGAGATGGCTGGATCCTTCTTGTTGTGGCATTGGAAGGACTCTTGGATAGAGATGTTCGAAGCCACTGGACTGCTGACTTCTGACACATCTTCAGATGCTTCATGGTTATATGTGTTCATGTTGAGGCCCAGAGGAAATGCTTATCTGCTAGGATGCGTGCCTTCTTCAGCTGCATTCACAAGTAAAAAATATGTTTAGTAACTTTGAAAGAGAGCTTGGCTTTTGTATGCTGTGGACTCAGATTAAGTATCAAGCCATGCATATGAACTAGAACAGATATCATGCATGAGGTGATACCATGTTTTAGGTTATCCAAGAATATCCACTTTTATCCCACAAGTTCTCATGTTAGAACCTACATAGAGGAAATGAAGAACTGCATATGACCCTACAGAAAAAAATCATATGATTTCTTGGATGCACTTATAGTATTACAAGTGACAAGTCCTATATTCAGAGCATATGATTTGAGTTGTTATACATGTCCTGGTGGAAAAATATCATATATTCGCTTATGTGGGAGCTTATGAAGTGGCTAAGCAAGGCAGATGGACTATTTCTTCAGAATTATACTGATTACTAGAGTAGTTTTTATTCTCTACAGGGCTGTTGCAGTTACTGTGGAGAATCTAATTCTAGGATCTAGCAGTACAATTTAGCTGGTAAAACTCATTCATGGACATTTGAAAACAAATATAAGGTAAAACCTATAAAATCTAGCAATTTAAGCAAGTTTAGATGAAACATATCATGCTAACGACCTGTACTACATCCAAGCTGCATGTTATGGATTGTTAACGAGATTGTGAAGCCCAAAACGTCCAGAAATAAAAAGAAAATTCTTGGGAAAAAAAGAATAAGTACTAATCATGGTCATCGAATACCCAAATTTTTATTTGCAAATTGTCAATATAAATCCTCTGCTAACCATGTGCCGGAGGAGGGACATGTTGGAATTACTGTTCCGGTCTGAAAGTACTGTACCCCAACCCAGCCGAGAAAAAAGAAAGAAAGGCTCACAAAAACAATCAGTGAAGACTTTATTATGGTTTTGCACATGAAGGTAGTGGAGGTTTGTGTTGAGTCCTCATTTGTCTTGAGGTCCACCTATAACGAAATTAATTGGAAAACAACTGATAAAAGAACATGGAATCTTTGAGGAGATTCATGTATTTTAGGCTTCTCCTGAGTTTTGGTGATCTCTGGAGCATTGCTCTCCACTCCCAAGTTTTAAAAGCACAAATTCTATAACTATGAAGGAAGGTAGATTTCCTTGTTCATTAACTAGTTTTCAGGTTTCTTAGAAGGTCACTCTCTTGCTGAAAGGTAGTCTTGATCGTAGTACATCATATTATACTGAATTGGACAATATGGAACATACCGTACCGTATTGGTTTGGAATCGGTATATAGTACAAGGGGCGTACCAACACTCGGTGCGCCAAACCGACCCCATACTGGGCATACCGATGCGGGGATCGATACCGGGATGGTGTACCTTGGTCTTGATGGTTGGCACCAATCAAGAGGGTTGATGCTAGCTGGTCGTATAACTCTTGAGTTCTATGGTTTTGATATTTAGGGACAATACCGCACGGAGAAGACAGATCTTGTTGGATAAAGTTAGGGTTGTCATTGGCCAATCATTGAGTTAATGAGAATGTTAAAGAAGATGTAAACCACAAAATTGTTAAAAGGAAAACTTTCGCGAAGAAGCATATTAAAAAAAGGGTTTCTAAAAAGAAACATAGGCTTTAGATGACTTCGAAAAGGAAGAAACATCCATGTGCATGCGTACTCAGATGACCACAACCAAAGCCAAAGGCATGACTGCCTCTAGACAGAAAGCCAAATGAGTCTATAGACATTTCTACACACACACACACACACACATATATATATATATACACCTTTCACATTTCAGTAGCGGTGCAGGCTAGATATTGAATTGGTACAACAAAAATATACAAGTTTTCTGAAATAAGCTATATTGGCATGAGATACGGCACAGCATGCCTTGCTGATGCATGCCAACTGAAACTTCAAGTAGACTTCCAAACTACTTTAATGAAGCAACACTAATCATGAAAAGTTTCAGATACAGTTGCACGATAATAGAAATCGAAAAAGGCAAACAACAGTAATTTTACGTTTTCTAATATTTTTAGACCTTATTAATTGAATAAAATTTGCTAACCAGAGATTATGTACCTTAGCTCTTGAAGCTAAAAAAAAAGGGCAAATCCAAGATAAACCAAAACAAAAAAACTGGAGATATAACGAAAGAAAATCAGAGCATCATCTTTATTCCAAAAGAACCAAGTTTTAGAGTGACTCTTAAAAGGGCAAGAGGAACACAATCTTTCAAAAACTAAAATGTAGGTGGAAAAAAAAGAATGATGTTGAAAAGTGGTTTTAAATGCTAATCAAATGCAACCTTTTTCTTGAAAAAAAGCCAAATTTTACTTGTGATTCAGAACTCTGTTTACCAGTAAGAATTAGAAGAATGATAGGATCCTATAAACAAGTAGATAAGTCAGGGTACATGAGAATATGGGTGAAGGAGTTCAAGGACAAACCAAGGAGGCTTAGACACTTGAAATCCTAGTAAGTTAGCAATTGTATACAGGACGGCAGTGATCAATCCCTTGAATGCTCGACTGCCAGGTAAATTCATTCTCCGAGCGTCTTGTAGAAGAACTCGGAAATTAATCCAATTTTGTGGTAACAGATGAGCAGGTTAGCATAAGAGCACACAAATGAAGCATAATGAAACAAAATTAAAGGTTTAGTAATAATCTAAGATCACAGCAACATCCTAATATGCGAAGATGCTAAACTACTCCAACCATAACAAGAAGGACTGCACTTGGAAATGAAAATCCTAATTACATTGTGATCCTTTATCCTTTGTTAGATTTTTTATTTATAGAAAACTATTATTGGATCACACAAACCACATTGAGCATTGGCATATAAAATGCTTATACCGGAGAATTGGACACCCTAAAATTGCAAAATTAGAGAACCCTGCCCAACATGAGTCATTAAAGGAGAGTCATCAAAGTCATCCAGAACCAAGAAACTCATCGAAAAAACATCCAGCATCAGAATTCACAAAGAATACTTAACCTTTCCAGGAGAATAGAAAAGAAGATTCAAAAGCCATGCTCTAGCAACTAACTCTTGCATCCAAACACTATGTGAAGCAACAAATCTACAATCCATCAAAGCTGAATTTTAGAAACCATCATTAAAGCCCCGTAACAACAAGAATTACAAATAAAGCACCATCAAAGCTTGAAATCGAATTGGAATTTCAAAGAGAGCATCATCATATGGAAGAGAATTGGCCTGAGATCTGAAGCACATACCAACTAGAGTGCTGCATGCTTCCTCTCCACTGCTCCGTGGGGAACTGGCCTCATGGGTGTTGTTTGCCTTCAAGTACACGAGACAGAGAGAAAAGGAGGGGGATGACTTGCTATGGGGTGGTCATGTATAGTGGCATGTAGTGACGTTTAATTATGGAAAGCAGAGGTTGGGAGACTGATGCTGGGGGAGGTCAGAGGTGGCAGAGGAAAGGGTATGGGGATAGAGAATTAAGAAAAGGAATGACACTGTTTTTCTTGTGGAATTCTTGGTGGGGAAAAGTGGGCAGTCCCTTTAATAAGTAGGATACTCTTTCTACTATCATCACCATGAACAAAGGAAATTTTTTTAAAAAGAATAGCACTGCCCTGTCTGGTGTGACTTTCTGGCTATAAATCATACTATTTGCATATAAAGAGAGGACATTGGAGTCCCTATACTGACACAGAAGCTATGGTGGTACAGGGGACCACTGCATGATGTAGTTTTGGAGGCCATATGAGATCATAGGAGTCAGAGTGAGTCGCTCATCTTGAATGTTTTCATTTACTTTTCTCTGTCATATGCACAGCTATCATGCAGCTCTCATTTCCAGTGTAGCGTTTGTCTCTCCACATACATATATTTTATTTTTGTGAGCTATCTTGATGCAATAGGACAGAATGGGACACAGATTCCTAAACATGGAAAATGGGATTACTTGGGAAACTCTATGAGAGCTGTATTAAGGCTACCATATGGTAAGAAAAACTGTACGTCGAGAAGTTTATGTCCCATTTGTTTGGATGGTCTTCAACCAGTATAAGATCTATACAGCCCCGTAATAAAGCTCACTGCTAGAATAAAATTGCAAATATGTTCTTAAGAATAGTTGATTAATGGAACTAAGCCTTATGCTCCACTCACCATAAAAAATTAAGGGAAAGAAAGAAGAGTAAGGTTTATATACCTCGTAGTAGTTTATAAAGGGATTCAATACCTGGTTTAGACTACTATTATTGTGTGTTAGGGTTACATTAGTATATCTTTTATTGGTTTTAGATATAATTATGGATCACATTTGATTCTCTTGATTGGTGCAACTTGATTGGCAAATAATAAGCCTACATCAGAAAATATGTTGGTGCTTTATATGTAAACGCATCTCTACAAAAGAAGTTTACCTTAACTGAAAAATTACGAGTAAATTAACCTCATCCTTTTTAGTTGCATTGGTTCATAGTAGACTTTGTTAAGCACTGAAAAACGGATTTCTCCCACCAGAAGTCCCAATCCATTGATGTATGATGAGATATCCATCTTATTTTAATGATGAAGAATTCTCCTTGAATAATGCAATTTTTTTAAGTTCAAAAGGATTATATTGATATCAATTCCGTGTTCATTCTATTGCCAACCTTTAAATCATATAGGCATCTATGTTGATGTTTCATAATTTTATTTGAGAAGCTCCACCTCGATATAGTGATGCTCTTTATGAGTTCACATTCACATCTGAGGAAGGCAGGACATCCATATGATACTACAAGAACAATCCTCATGTGATAGAATAATGTATTCTGGAGCCAAACTTGTTTTGCCACAGCACATGACCAAGAACATTTTCATGCAGTATTAACCTATGCAAGATAGTGATTACCAGTATCGAGTCTAAGAATACAAAGGATAGATTCTTATTTGAGAGGGTAAATGTATATTTCCCTACCTGGCTGGACGAATTAAGTAGAAAAAGAAAAAAATAAAAAAGAAACATCAAAAGCATATGTCATGTAAAATAAGATTTCATTATCTTTTCATCTAAATTTCTTTTTTCTAAGTCTTAGACTTGGAGAATATTTATTTGCATTGACCATGATGTGATTAGCAAAAAAGAAAGATGCCACTAAAATTAGGAGCTCTATTATCTAATGTATTCATCATGCGTTACTAGTGAGCCATGTCGAGCAGGTGTAAGTCACAAAACCCGGTTAACAGTTTTGTATATCATGCTTGATTTTTTGTTGACTTAAGAAGTTCATTTGGTTATACACTTGAAATCAAAGGTGTATAGACTGCTTTCGTTGTTGAGCCGGTTAGCCTATAACAAAGCTCGAGAACAATATTTAGAGTAGATATGCCTACAAATATAAATATTTTTTCAGATATTATAAGTTATTTTTCATGAAGTCCTTTGCTCCTTCTCTATAATTTTTCCTGAAGGGACACTGAAATCTTTCGAGCCTATTGTTCTCCTCCTGTCAAGTACCACTCAAGCTCAGTTTGCTTGAGAGTTGGGCAACTAGGTTGCGAAAAGGAGAAGATTGGCTATCGGTCGATGGAAGAGAAAGTGAGTTAAAAAGGGCAGGCATAGAAAATTTTAAGAGTTAAAAAAGTAGGCACATAAAATTTTAATCTATCAATTGCACTCAAGGAGCATATAAAATTTAATCATCCCACTAGGATTTGCATCCAACCAAAGCTTGGATTTACTATAACTATTTGACACTTGTCTCTACTTAGTTCTTTCCTATATGACTAGCTATGATCGACTTGTGGTTTTTTAGCAAATTTCACTCCTGAATTTTCTTGTAATGGCTAATGATTAAGATGCCATCCAGAAAGTTTAGCTACAGTGGACAAGTCTCACTCTGGGACAGTTACCAATCATCTCACCTCTTGGACACTGCATCTTACAAAGTTGCTCTGAAGAAATAGGGTTTCTTGTCATGTGAAAAGGGTCATGACACTGGCTTTAAGGTAGCAAACTTTTCTCTTTTTTTTCCCTGTGTGCATATAAACACATGTCTAATGATATGATGCAAACCAACGACCTGTTGCACTGCTCACATTGAGTCATGGAGGTTGAGGTGGTTAGGTTCGTATTTCGATAACCAAGGAGTGGAAAGAAGGGTTTTGAAACCCTGGATGGGTTGAAAAGGATGTACCCAACTGGAAGCTGGTTTTTAGGTGCTAGCAGGTCACATGACATGCCAAGTTGGGACCATACATAAAGGAAACTTATTATTAGGACAGCTTATGGAAGCATTCTCATTTGCAATCCCATTTAGATCCAGCATTTTGTTTGTGCCTTAGCTCAGGATGAACCAAACTTATCCACAAGTACTTGAGGGTGTCATTTATACACATTGGTACACAACAAGTAAACCTGTCCCCGTACTGTAAGGTCGCAACCAGATTAGAATATGAATTCTGATATTAAGGCCGGGATTATGAGTGTTCAAAGGATTTTGGATTCAATATTAGGTCGGATTTGAATAGCGTACAACGTAGAACAAAATTTGAAAATTTTTTGGACTGAATTCTAGATCGATCTTATTCAGTGTGCAAGATAGGGCTAGATGATCTTTGTTTGATTTTGAGCAAAAAGCTCTTTGTTTGTTATGAGTCCAGCCAGCACCAAATCCTCCACTAGTAGAAGCAGAATCCTCTATTGGACATTTTGATTTAGGTATAGTAAACATGGTTCAATGCACAAACAAAGACATGAGACTCGGATATGTACTTTTAATAAACATAGTAATATATTTGACTTTAGGTGGCGGCCATTGCAAATTGTAGTTAAAAAGCAACTTAAATTATGAAAATATAGTTAGAACATTATAGGCATATACATACATGACTTGGGATATGATATTTATAATTGTTTCACATGAGAAGTACCATATGTCTTATGCCATGATGGAGGCACACAAGACTTAATCCCTGGTTCTGAGGCCATTAGGGCTTCAACAACATTGGATGTATGCCTTGTCACATTTTATCTCAAACCCATACTAAGTCAGGCTTCTAACTTAGTAGTACATGAAGTTAGATATTTTGCCCATTACTCAGCAGGAGGGAGGGAGAGAGAGAGAGAGAAAGAAGGTCAGCTATAAATAAAGACCCCTGGTCTACTTCACCAAAGGCTTTATAGTCCTTGAGTACTAGGTCCTGCCCATATAGCTACATGAACTTTCATACTATTCTTTTCAATAGTCTGAAAATACTAAAACATCTTAGCAGGATTCAAACTTATACCCTATGAAAATAGAAATCATCCAGATAATTAATTGCTTTATCTATGCTGAGGCAATGACCTAGGTGCTATCACTCCCCCAAGGTCTTTCTTTGTAAAACTTTTGGTAATTAATGAACAGCAAGGTTGTGAAAACCCTAAACCATAGACTGAGGCCTGAACTGAAGCAACAAAGGCCACCATTAAGATTGTTTTTTGACATTCAGCTGAGCCAGGGCTATGAAAACCCTAGCTCATCAATGGCACCTCCCCAGAGTCCAATATTATGACATGATGGAAGGGCCCACAGCCCTGAATTACTCATGATTTGGTGAGTTTTTAACTCTTGAGCTGCTGGACTGACAAGTCTGCCTTCCTCCTCGTCGGCTCACTGCCTGTGAACCCCTCTAACGGTCCAAAACTGCAGGGCTTGTTCTCATTAATTGATCTGTGGTCCTCCTCGTTCTACTTGGAATCTGTTTCATTGACCTCCGAACAAAAGGCCAAGCCTAACCCATAATTTCCGGGAGCTAAAGCCAGCCTCCTCCATCTCTGCTACGATGATGTATGGGAAGTCTTATCCTCTAGAGATACCACATTCATATATATCGGCAGTCATGGTTTTTTTATGTTTTTTAAAGTTTAACCCGCACCTTTCATTTAAAAATAAAAAAAATCAAGTTGCGCCTATTTTATAGTTATCCATTTGCATCAAGCTATCACTTGAATCATTGGGAACTTAGCAAGAAAAAAAAATTGTTTCCATGCAAGTTGCTAATATTTTTAGCGTGTTAGGTGGCTTGCACCAATTATAAAGTGCCTCCAACGGAAGCACGTACTTACAAATGCGAGCCTAGCCCTAGAAACTCGTAAAATTTACTAATAGATGTTGTAGTTTTCTATTTCTCTTTCTCCATTCATCATTAGTATTGGAAGCTTTACCATGGGAAGGACCACCTAGAAACTACTACATCTATAAGCGATTTATAGTGATGCATATACATGAACACATACATACCTCTATATATATATATATATATATATATATATGTATGTATGTATGTATGTATGTATATGAGAGAGCCAATTGTAGCATTGTACCTTTCTTTTTAATTTTTATTTTTTTTTGGTTCATCCCATTACTTTTTCTTGATTGAGTTTTATCATGTAAAAAATTTTGCATTTTCAATGCTCCACAAGCGCCATTAGTAGCTATCATACGTCCAAAGTCCAAACCTCCCATAATAAACCAATATAATTAGTATTGCTAATAAGTGGCCTGTCAGGTGGATTAGGCCACTTATAATTAATATTATCCACAAGGAGCCTTCCTGGATGCCAATTTTGGAAATAGATTAGATTCCAAGAAAAAAATCTTAGGCAAGCCGCCAAATACCTATCATGGCCAACATTAGTGGCCACTAATTTCATGGTTAAGGTCTACTCCGTTCCCAAACTAGGCCTAACGAGGAATTATGATTGGATAGATATAGTTCATTAGTTCTTGGAGGACCTTAAACTTGTTTCTTGATTGGATAGAAGAATACAGTAGAAATGTCGCCCTCCAGGTTTCAACCCCCCAAGAGTACCAAGACCTTTGCGCCGCGGTGTTAACGGCGAGGCCGTAGCGTTATGTGGCTACGAGGGTGTCAACGTGACGCCTCAGCTCTTGTAAAGTGGAAAAGGATTGAGAGGCGACACTCGGCGGTTGGATTATGTTGTTGCCAAGACATACTTTAAGATACCCGCTAGAAGCACACAAATTCTTCGTTGGGCCCAGCATGCCGGCTTGACCCACTGCCCGTGTGGTCGGCCACCACCAACCGTCCAATTCTCTTAAAAGGAAACGCGTGGGGCCGCTGCACGCCACTTGTCGGATTCTGCGCCGCCCTGGATCCCAAACAGATCGCGCTGTCGGGTCGGATCCGGTGGTCCCGGGACCGAGCGAGGACAGCTCGGGCGGTGTGCCGCGGTACGCCCCCACACATACATCTGACCCGATGCCCTTTCTTCATGTTCATCTTTACGGCTCGGATTAAATGATCGACATCGATCGATTCGACGGTCCGCATCGGTGGACGGTTAGGAACGATGGAATACAGAGGGGAGCAAGACATTTCTACTACTGTCTTGGCATTATAGTAAATTATTATTTTTAGCATAGATGCAAGTGGATACGGTAGACTTGAATTTGATACCCATATTTTTTTTTCTTGTCTGCATATTTTCTTGCTTGGAAAGGCTGCAATTCCATTCAAGTAGAGATCAGATTACAAGTTAATCACCTCCTAATCAGAACTTCTAACATCCCAAAAAACTCAATTCTATTGGAATACATCAATGAAAATGCTAGCTACATTCTAAATCAGAATTTTTTTATTGTTTAATGGAATGATTCTCCAGCACCCAACTCGTGATTATGCTCTCAGAAATATGTTAACAAAAGAGTTTCAATGTAAGAAAAGTTCCCCACTCTTAGTGGAGACAAAGTAAGAAAAAAAGTTTTCTTTGGCTGTAAAAGAGGTCGAGGCGGTTCATTGCAATCTCATCTATTTTATTTAATATTATTGCATCCTAAAAGAATACAATTAAAAAAAAGAACACTCATCGTACAGTGGTAAACGCAGAGGAAGAAAACTGATGCAGAAAAAGTATTTGTGGTAGAGTCAAGAGCTCAAAGGGTGGCGCAAATTATAAAATGATGCACAGTGCAATACAAGGACAAGAAGGGTGATGAAACTTGACTCTTTTTTTCTTTTTTTTTTTGGCCCGTGGCAATATAAGACCAGAAGAAATTTAATTCATCCAAGGAAAATTGCAGCTGAAGCATCAGATTGTACCATGTGAAAACTGCATGTGTAGAAGTAATCCCTGCACCCCTTATCACTTAAGCAAGCACACCTAGCAGATCAGACAGCAACAAGACCTCCTACCATGAGTGATGGAACCTGAATTGGACCACTCTTCTGATACTGGTTTCTTGCTGAATTAATAATCGGTCATCAAGCATGTCTGTTCCACCAGCACCAATTACTTTTAGGGTCTTTGCGGCAGCAAATTTGACAATTTCATTTAACCCAATAGAGGTTATCTAGCATAAAACATGCAAAACCAACCAATTTAACTAAGGGTAAGATTGCGATAACCTCATAACTACTGAGAATTTGATTATTAAGCCAAAACAGATTGAAAGAAGAAACAACCAATAATGAGCATTACTTGTGTAGCCAATGTATGTCAACAGAACCTAATCGATTAGCTTCAAAGCAAAGACAACTCATACAGTTCTGATGTACATATTACAATCTTCTTCCAGATTGGACACATCATGAAAATGTTGATGCATCACTACATGTTAGATATCTTCAATAATTTATCGTAGTCCATTTTTGTCAAGGTTGTCGATGAAGATCTAGTGCCATGAAAAGCTGGCCAGCTCCACCAAGACCACATATTCGTTACAATAAGCTTGAGATTCACAGATAAAGAATTACAGTGGACAGACCAAAAGCCTGCCTAACCTTCCACATCAATCAGACGATACACTTATCAGAACCTTCTGTTAGAAACCTCTCAGCAATCACCTATGTTCCCCAAGACAATGACCCTATTAAGCCCCTTGTACAC